>NC_039264.1:31993989-32224744 GCF_003368295.1 Carassius auratus
ATAAGTTTAAGTTTTTCAGGAGTGATCAGCTATGCAATCGCACATTTCACAAGATCCATTTCCGATGTCACAAACTGAGAGTGAATCTTAAGGCTTGAGTACATGCTTAGGAGAGGACTTATGACGTTTTTTCTCATAACTGTACTGCTTCACACGCCACACTCGAGGCCAACACTTCATGTGAAAATCACCTGTCCAATTGAGCTAGTGATGACTCGGTCCACCACATTTTTATTCACGGGTTTATTAAAATATAGAAAGAGTTTCCATTATTCAGTTAACTTGCTAAAGCGGGAAAAGTCGCGGCGCGTGAGAATGGGGCTTAAGTATAATTTAAAGTAATTTATCCCAAAACGTAGCTACTTATTCTATCCTCTAAAATAACAAGATTAGAAAATATGATTTATTTCATTTTTATTTTTTATTCATAGCTCAGACAAGATCATGGTTGGCTTTTGAAACAGTTTCTGTAGACTAAAGTTTAATGCAGCTCATAACAGAACAGGATTAATTTATTAAATTATTTATTTTATTTTTATTATTTATTTATTTACTTTTCATCTTCAATTTGCCATTCTAGTTCATGCCATTTTTTTATTTATATATTTATTTTGCAGAAAACTGAAGAGGAGGGTGAAGTCGTGTGGCTGTCCGTATGAGAAGATGATTAAACTTGCACCTGTTTTTAAAGTATTTGTTTTAATATTTTGTTGTGATAATTTTACTCCTGACTGTGAGTTGATGATATTAATATATGGTTTAAAGTTACATTTAGTTACATTTAGTCATAATTACCGTTTGGTTGTACTAGGATTATGGTAATGATAACAATATGTTTGTTTTTGGCTTCCAAACTTGTAGTAAGTCATTCACAGTGGGAACTAAATAAAAGGTTATTTATAACACACCAAAGTAACTGGAACAAAAGGATGGACCTTGGCTTTCTGTCTGAGTGTGAAACTGTTTCTCATCATGTCTCATCAGTCATATCAACGCTGTTCATAACAGAACAGGAAGAACCTCTTCACCCACAAACTAAACACACATGCAGTGGATAACCATTCTCACCTACAAGATCTCTGTCTATCGGAAAGATCAAACCACATTCAAAAAGAAAAAAAGAAGAAGAAATAAAACAATCTGACTCATAAACAAAACAGTAAAGTAAAACCGGTATTTTGAGATCGCATGGTTTCAACTTTGTATTTACCCATAAACTAAAGTGAAAAAATTAAGAAGAAAAAATGTACTGCATCCAGTATTCAACAATGTTGTTCTTCATTTATTTTGTTTTATGTTGTTAAATTCATACTACGAGGCAAAATAATATTTCTATACCACATCTGTAACTATATATCGCATGCATATTCTCATGTGTGTTTTTTATTGGGAGGGTAAAACTCTGTCAGAGGAGGATTCACATCAGTTCTGTTGTGTTTGTTTAGATCAGTTGTGCTTTTATTCATAGTCTTATTAGATCAGACTTTTCACTGAACAGCTGAAAATGTTTCTTGTTTTGTTCTGTTTGTGCTGCTGGCGTCTGATCAGTAGGTTATACATTTGTGTTATTTATTAACATTTCACAGTAATAAACTCCTGCTGCAGTGTAAACTCAATTATTCTGCTCTCTTGTTCTTTAAGATATCATATTTCATTGATTAACGTTTAAAGCTGTAATGGGGCGGCAGTGGCTCAGTGGTTTATGTAGGTTGTCTACAAACCGGAAGGTTGGTGGTTCAATCCCCAGCTCCACCTGACCAAGTGTCGAGGTGTCCTTGAGCAAGACACCTAACCCCAGCTGCTCCCGACGAGCTGGATGGCTGACATCGCCATCGGTGTATGAATTTGTGAGTGAATGGGTGAATGTGAGGCAAATTGTAAAGCACTTTGGATGGCCATGTGGTCTGTTGAAAGCGCTATATAAATGCAGTCCATTTATCATGAAAAATTTTATTCTAATGCAAATATGTAATAGATCGGATTCTTAATTCACACTTTTCTGTCTGCTCATATGTGTCGTATTTCATCTAGTTGCATGGCCTAGCTACAGTTAAATATTACAATAATTAATTGATTTCAGGCTTTTGAAACCAACATCAATCTTAAAATCTGTTTGTTCTTATGTTGAAATGAATGCTGAAGTCTTCCTTTGTAACATGCGGTGGCTAAGGAGTATCTGGTATCTTGTCAGAAGTGGTCAAAAGTGGACAGAAGAGACAGATTAAATCAGCAGGTGTTAATAGGTATGTGTGTCCACTGTCAATCAACCAAAATGCCAAGGGCCTAAGACAGCTTCAGGTCCAGATGGTGTTTCACCTGCCTGTCTAAATGTCTGTACTGACCAACTGGTCCCCATCTTTACACAGATATTTGGTGTATATATGTGTGTGTGTGTGTGTGTGTGTGTGTGTGTTTGTGGAGTTCTGATGCTTTTCTCCCCTCTGTGTCTGTGAAGCACAGCAACAGGCAGAGAGCCACAGTAGTGAAGCCTTCCTTCTATTTCCAGTTGTGTTTGAACAACAGACTAAGCTACCTGTGCCTCATTTTACAGCGTATTATTAAAAAGACAAATATAGTTCATTTGTCTTGCTAACATGAGCTAAGCTAAGGTTAGCTAAGGCAATATATAATGGGCATACAGGCTAACTTAATGGAGAAACGACAGCTGAATACAATACAATTAAGAATGTCATCAGAATCACCACATTGATATGCAAATCAGGCATTAAGTAATTAAAATGCACTAATTTGATTAAAGTTAATAGTGCATCACTCAGATTTGCATCAGTTAACATGAAAGAATAAAAGAGCACTAACGGGGAAAAATTGCGCTAGCCAATCAGTCTTGATAGCTAATCTTGTCAAATGTGTTTAAAGCATTACTGCAAGTTAGGGCTGAGTCATATGAAAATACATACAGTGGTGTTGATTTATAGTGTGATTTAAATGAACTTTCTCTAAATAATTTTCATAGAAAGGCCCATCAGAGTAAGCAAATACAGTATATTTGGGCAGCTTTAATTGGGCATGAGTTATTGGAACATTGAACCGGAAAAAATAAGCATGAACATAGAAGTTATAGCTTGGTGTTATTATCAGTGCAATTATACCATGAAAGGAAATTCAAATGCACACTGGCATGTCGTCAGGCAGTTACTTATGCATGCACTCCGTGACAGAGTGGAGTATCGACGAGTAGGACTATACTTCTCTCATAATGGACTTTGAAACTTTGCATATTTCACATACTTTTAGAAATCCAGCTTTTAGTTAGTTCCTGATAAGTGCTCATTGTCACAGTACATGATAGCTTTCTTCTTTGATAAGGGGGTTTGGCATCATGGCATCTTTGATTCCAGGCAGAATTTAAAAGAATGTGACTCAAACGTCTGACCGAAAATAATTCAGTGTTGATTTAAAATAAGAACATAATTACGCAAAATAATTTGAGTTACACACCAGAGACAAAAACCATGAATCTCTTGAACAAGGTTTTTCTACTTCCACTGATCTTTGGTTTATAAAGTCCAGCATCTGTGGTTCTGATGTTTGTGATGGTCAGAGATCCAGTCTAATGATCCACATTGAGTCTTTCTTTAAAACTCCCATCAGGACCATCATACGTCTCATGGTCCACTCCCAGGCTGTCTCTGAATATCCAGCCTTCAACATAAAACACACAATTCTCTGATCAGTGCTGTTAGAGTGTTTTTTTGACACCTTCGTTCTGTGTCTTACCTTACATGTAATCAGTTACTACCCAGCTCTGTAAATCCAAAACAGCAACCTTCGACTAACCTGACAAATCTGTTATTTGTAATCAGAATCAGAATCAGAAGGAGTTTTATTGCCAAGTATGCTTGCGCATAAAAGGAATTTGTTTTAGTGACATAAGCTTCCAGTACACAGAGACAACAACACACAGACAAAAAAAAAAAAAAAATTCCAAATTGGCAAATAAATAAGTGTATAAACAATTGTGCTATAAATGATAATGGAATAGGATTGAGTGAGATGCAGGGAATGTTCTAGGATGGAGGGTTAACAAATCAATATAAGGATATTGCACGTTTATAAGCATAAGTAGGGAACATTTACTGTAATTGTTCATGAGGTAGATTGCCTGGGGGAAGAAACTGTTCTTGTGCCTTGCTGTTCTGGTGTTTGCGGCTCTGAGGCGCCAGCCAGATGGCAAAAGTTCAAAGATGGGTTGACTTGGATGTGAGGGATCCAGAGTGATTTTCTGAGCCCTTTTCCTCACTCTGGATGTATACAGTTCTTGAAGGGTGGGCAGGGGAGCACCAATAATCCTTTCAGCAGTCCGAACTGTTCTCTGTAGTCTTCTGATGTCTGATTTTGTTGCTGAACCAAACCAGACAGTTATTGAAGTGCACAGTACAGACCCAATGATGGCCGATTAGAACTGTTTCAGCAGCTCCTGTGGCAGGTTTAACTTCCTCAGCTGTCGAAGGAAGTACAACCTTTGCTGGGCCTTTTTCACAATGGAGTCAAGAGATGAAATGAGATCAATGAGATCGGCGTGACTGGCGGATTCGACGAAGGAGCGGCCGGCGGGGTAGAACCACATGTGACCACCCCGGGCTGGACTCTGCTCATCCACGATGAAAGCTGATCTGGCGATCCACAGTGTGGAGTTCATGTATTTCCTCATCGACTAGCCAAGGGTCAGCTCTAGGCATGACAAAGTGGATATCAACCTCTTTTTTAAGGCCAAAGAAAGCAGTTGTCTCCACAACACGGCAGCAACAACAATACTACAATGAGAATAAAAGTCTTTCTTTATGTAAACATTTGGGCGGTGTTATGCAAATATTCACACATCATGATGTAGACATGTGGGGGCATGTTTAAACAAGTTGTTTTAGAAGGATGTGGAGAAGTCTTAAATTTTATAAAGAATATCTCTCTGGATTTGAGACTTTAGTCTCTGCAACTTTACAGATCGTCTTTATGCACCAAGAGCTTGTATCATTCAAAATATTTTTTTTTATTGCATCATATGACCCCTTTAATAGAAGACAATGAACAGACAACTCACAGAGAGAAACTCTGTCATAAATACACTGATACAATAAGAACTGAACTAGTAAAAGGTGAGGTGCATTGGCTTTCTGTGGCAAACGAGGCAGCAAAGGAAGCAGGAACTGAATGCAGGAAATAATATATAACATATAAATGAGTCCAAAGAACAGAAAAAAAGTAACCTTTATTTTGTACCACCACCAACATCACTAGTGCATTCAGAATGGAGATTTAGTGTGGATAATCATATTTACCCCAAAACAAAAGCATAAATGTACAATCCCACGTATGACGGTCACAGCAAGAACATCCCTGCTCTCACACACTGTTAAAAAAAGTCACAAAAGTGGTCACTGGCATGGTATCTTCAAAAGTTACACCTTTGTACCTTTCAGAAAAGGAATGTTCTTGCTGTGACAGCCTCAGCCTCAGATATCTGCCCACTGAGCCACATTAGCTATATGTTTCTGTGACGATCGGAGACCCAGGGAAATACAGGAGATGAAAGATCCAATCGCAGTGTGGTTTATTAAGGGTAATCCAAATCATAATCCAACAAGCCGGGGTCAAAACTAGAATACCATCCAAACAAACAAACAAAGAAGTAACAGGAAAGGGAACAGGAACAGGAACAGGAACTCAGAGACGAGGAACTCGGAAGACGAGAAAACTGGGTAACAGAAGGAAAGGACTCCATAAAGACAAACAGGAAAAGACTGGTAAATATAGAGAGGATGATGACTAATAAGTGGAGGCACCTGGTGCAATTAACAGGAGTGCAATTACTGTGACGAAGGGACAAGGCTTGTGGGAATTGTAGTGCCTACGGTGAGGTGCCTAAGGGGAAGTGAGACCACTAGTGGACACCCAGGGAAACAAAGACCAGATAGCGTGCCATTATGGATACTTTTTTATGTGTTTGTTTTTGCCATGCATTTGATAAATGACAAAAAAGTGTTTTTACTGCAAGGTGTCTTGTGAACTAAAATTGTATTCTGTGACATCTACACAGGACCTCAGAGCAGAGTATAAGATTAATGTGTTCCACTTGAATGTGTGTGACTCTTTAGAAGCTGAGTTTCAGGTTTTTTTTTTAAACCTGCTGTGGTTAAGAAGCATGTGGCTTGTGTGATCGGTCGATGGTAGCAAGAGAACAGCATTTCAAAACCTTCACTAGCCACCACTCTGAACTGTGACAAGTGTCGCTGGTTGGTGCAAATGATGCATTTCAGTTGCGGATAAAAAAACTCATCACAAACCAACCTACACACTTATCATAACAGACCAGGAACTAAATGAAATGTGCTAAACAAGTGAACAGAAAAGAAACCAGATGGAGACAATTGAGACAAATGACAAGGAGACTAATAAATGGAATGAACTGAACTCACAGACCAAAGAGAAGAGTGACAAAACTTAATTTAATAATTGAACTTGCACTTAAAAGTAACAACTTGTGTTAAAGGATAACATAAGGACAGTGTAACACTTAATAGAAGGTAGATGAGCATGTTCAACCAACATGTGCATGAGTAATGCATTTGATGGGTGGGGATCAAATCTTGTGGGGAAGAATTCACACGCAACACTATTAATATCACAGTCTAAGACTCACATGTTTATTTACCAGTGTTCAAATAAAGCACTATTATTTGACAATGGTTCACCTGTTTATTTTGCTCTGGTTGTGGCATCTGTTTGGTAAGTTATGATCGTATTCTTAATGTAAACCATTTAAGTTGTTTCGCTTACAAATCAATTTTGTAATAGAGAATTACATTTATGTAGGTTGTGCTTGGCATGTTTGGTGTCTCATAGCGAGGCACTAATGGGGCGAATGAGGGACTATAGTATTATAAATAGTCTTCTGCTGTTCGGTTTGATCTTAATTTCTCATTTTGAGCCATCTATTTTAAATAAATAAAGTTATTAACTCTTAAACTGTGACAAACTCTATGTTTTCCAGGTGTCTTTGGTGTTGATGCGGATGGAATGAAGTCAGTGTCAGTGACGGAGGGAGATTCAGTCACTCTAGACTCTGGTGTTACTGAAATGATGAATGATGATGTGATTCTGTGGAGGTTTGGATCTGAAAACATTGTAATATTGCGAATGGACATAATAGACGGCAGCATCACTGTATTTGATGATGTTCTTGATGGGAGATTCAGAGACAGACTGAAGGTGGATCATCAAACTGGATCTCTGACCATCACAAACACCAGAACTGAACACACTGGACTCTATAAACTACAGATCAACAGTGTGCGTGAGAGATTTAGTCTCACTGTCCAATGTGAGTTATAAGTTTTACATTCACATTTACTACATCTTTTAAAGTTCTGGATTTCAACATTTCATTAATTTTAATCTTCTGTCAGTAAAATGACTAAATAATTTCAACATTTAAGCAAATGTTTAAAGGAGAGTGACCATGTCACAGCAGTTATCATACTTTGCTTGGGACACATTCACGCACACACAATGTAATTTTGAGTCATAATTTCAATTTACACAATAAGCTTTCTCGGGGGAATCACGAGTGGCCACCTCCTCCTCAGGGGAATTGCGAGTGGACGCCACCGCCTCTCGAGCTTTCTGAGCGGCCACCGCTGCCTATGGGGGAATCGCAAACAGACACTGCTTCATGAAGCCCAGAAGCGAGCCCAGCTGCAGTAGAGGCAACATCAGCTGCTTTGTGAGCCTTGCGAGCTGACCATGCTGCTCACACCGACATCAGCAATGATTCCTGCATGCGGTGTATCAGCCTGTGATGCTCCGAGAACAGGCGTGAGGCACTGAGTGCCCCTGATGAGGCCTCTGATGACCCCTGGACTTTCGCCTCGGGAGAACCTTGAGCAAGCTCTGCAGCTAACTCCACCCTGACGGCTGAGCCACTCAACTGCAGAGCCAGGTTGATGTAATCCTCCAGCCTCTCCTCGGGGTGCCAGTATGACATAAGGGACTTGAAGGGCTCGGCCAGACCTCCCCAGAAAAAGACCATTAGGCAGGTCTTCTCCGTAGCCGACAACTGGGTGACACCACAAAGTCGCTAGCGTAATCCTCCGATCTCCCTGGCTGTATTCTGTCATGGCACAGCGAAGAGAGTGAAGTGGAAGAAACAGGGTCCAAATGCAGGAAAGCACTTGTAATGTGTGTGTGAGTAGGTGAAAAGTTGTGCGGAGTGAAGCTAAATGAGTCCAGGAGAAAGGGAAATGGAAAAGGAGGAACACAGATTCCGAACTCATGACATAGAATGCTCACAGTTTTGTTTTTTCTTTTCTTTTGAGTGATGGTGATAAGACTTTGGTGCTTCTCAATACTGAAATTTCCTTTGTCCTCCATCCTGCACCTGAATCAGGTGTTTTTTATTAAATAGTAATGCAAAATGTGTGAAATTGTGTTGGACCTGCAGCTGTTACATTACGCTGCCCGGAAGGAACACAGAGTCGAGAAAAAATGAGAGAAAGTATTTATTAATCCAACACAAGAGTAAACCCAACACGAGGTAAATCCAATGTGGAAACAGGAGAAAGACACACGTATGTAACTTTTAGACCTGACAAATACAGACTGAACAGACTAGGACCTGTAAAGACAGGATAATTGGGGATAACACAGGTGAGTGGAATGACTAAATTAACAGGGACATGGAACACATGGGGAAGAAATTAGACACACCTGTGAACTTATCAAACCAAACACGGGAGACAGAAACTGGGTCACAGGGGCAAAAACACTAAATCCAGGGGTGTGAGATTAACCCCCCAAACCCCCACCCCCAAACATGAGTCCTCACACTGTACAAACAACGGAGGGAGGCGTGGGTGGGAACTTGGGAGGAGGTTCCAGTGGCGGACGAACTCCTGGGAGGGGGCCAGCAGACAGAGACCACGGAGGGAGGAGCCAGGAAGGATCTGGAGCAGGAGGAGTCCAACTGGACCCAGGCCACAGCCATAATGGCCCAAGGTGGAGCCGACTGTAGGAGAAGCCATGGAGGAGGAATGGCCGCTGACTCCAGGGGGCCAAGAAATGGCGGCGGAGCAGGAGCCCGAGCCGAAGAGCCAGGATGACGGTGAAGATCCAGAGGTCCTAGGCAGAACTGATGGCTCTGGCAACCGACACGGAGATGTGGATCTGGAAGGCCGCAGTGGAGCAAGAGCAACAGAGGACTGGAGCCGACGTGTGTGAGTGTCCCAGACCCACACAAATGCTAGTGCCATTATGGACAGTTCAATGCTCTCCTGGCTGAATTTTGGAGCAGACACAGGGGCCATCTCTGGGCTTAATGGGGGAACAGGAGCCCTTCCTGGGCCTAACAGGGGAACATGAGCCCTTCCTGGCACAAACTGAGGAACTGGAGCCCCGGGCCTAACTGGGGAACAGGAGCAAATCTTGGGCTTAACTGGGGAACAGGCACTGGAGAATTGGAAGAGCCCTCAGGGATGTACGAGGAAACCAAGGACGAAGGAGGACTGGACAAGACCAGCGGAGACGTCTGAGACAAGAGAGGGGGCAGTTCATCCTCCAGTTCAGAGTCCCAGTCTATAAAATCCACCTTCTCATTTTGGCACTTCATATTTTTTATCACCCTCATTTTTGTTGGTCGGATCTTCAGTTACACTGCCCGGAAGGAGTTGAGAAAAAACAAGAGCGAGAGAGAGAGATAGAGTATTTATTAATCCAACACAGGGGTAAATCCAACTTGGAAACAGGAGGAAGACACACTAAAGTGAAGTGAAGTGAAAGTGACATTCAGCCAAGTATGGTGACCCATACTCAGAATTCATGCTCTGCATTTGACCCATCCGAAGTGCACACACACAGAGCAGTGAACACACACAGAGCAGTGGGCAGCCATTTATGCTGCAGCGCCCAGGGAGCAGTTGGGGGTTCGATGCCTTGCTCAAGGGCACCTAAGTCGTGGTATTCGTGGCACTGTACATGCACTCCCCCCACCTACCTACAATCCCTGCCGGCCTGAGACTCGAACTCACAACCCTTCAATTGCGAGTGCAACTCTCTAACCATTAGGCCACGACTTCCCACGCATGTAACTTGTAGACCCGACAAACACAGACTGAACAGACTAGGATCTTAAAAGACAGGATAATTGGGGATAACACAGGTGAGTGGAATGACTAAATTTACAGGGACATGGAACACATGGGCAAGAAAATAGACACACCTGGGAACTAATCAAACCAAACACGGGAGACAGAAACTGGGCCACAGGGGCAAAAACACTAAATCCAGGGGTGTGACAGCAGCACTGATTTAGATGATCGCTCAGTTGTTCAAGGCTTTCAGTAGCCTATCAGTATAAGTATTGACCTCATAATTTTGTGTCATAATAAACACTTTTTTATGATTTATTCATTTTTCCCTTGTATTTTCCAGCTCCTCTGCCTCTTCCTAACTCATCATCATCATCAAAATGTGAACATCTTAACATCACTGAACTCTGTCAGACATATGCTGGTATGTCAGGGGTGACATTAGTGTTTTGTTGTTGTTGTTGTTTTACCAGCCTGATATCTTCAAAGATCCCAGAAATGTATTAAAGAAATAATTAATCTAAAAATGAAACACATGCCATCATTTGCTCTATTCAATTAGATCTGGGGATTAGCAGAAATCTTTTGCCAATATTTGTATTTTTATTATTAGTTCCTAACAGAGATGCTGAAAAAACACAGCTCCCTTTTATCATTGCTCTTATTTTTTCTTCAGAAGTTCCCCGCTGCTGTGAGTCTATTGAAGCTGTGATCCGATTGGTCGTCACTGCTCTGATGGGCGTGGCTGCAGCGGCAGCTGTTGTTCTTCTGGTCAATGACGTCAGATCTTCTAGATAACAGAAGAAAACAGAACAGATAATATCATATAAATATTGTGTCTTGGAGTTGTATTCGGTAAAGATGAAAATGCGTGGTCTACTTGTTTAGTGGAAGCTTTGCTTATCAATACTCTCTTCTGATCTGGAATCCTTTCAATCTGGTGTCACTGAGGCCATCTGGTGGCCAAAACTATGGATGTTCTTCAAAATTTGAATCTGTAGACAAGGGCTGGGCAATGTCGGTCCTGAATAAAAATTCATGTAACAAAATCTAGTTCACCTGCACTTAATAATTTCTTCAACATTGGAGCTGAACTCAACAACAACATTGCACATTATTTGGAAATACAAAAGTAGATTTGTCAGAAGTAAACCACCTGCTAAACTGATAACACCATCTATGAATCACATAGGGGTTAAACTTCCATTATAGAAATAAAAGTCTGGAGCCTTGCAGAGTTTAGTTCCAAGTTTAGTTAAGGTGGTGTCATGATTGTGAGCTGGTGATTGGTTCTCCAGGAGTTTGGGCGGGGCTTTAATGCTACTGCTCCACTTCACGATCACTAATCACGATCACTGATCATTAAGCTTCCAAATAACATAATTTTCACAAGATGACAGCAGTCATACTGGGATGCTTTGGCTCCAGTTTTCTAAAGTGGAAGGAAGTGAAGATTTGTCAATCATTTTTGAGACAACTCCAGTAGTCTCTCTATTGATACTATATCTCTGTGTAACATCAGTGTTTAGAGTATCAGAATCTCTCTATCACTGACACTGCATCAGCAAACACTGGAGAAGAAACAGAAACTGTTGCACTGAAACTGTTCAGTCCTTCACTGGTTAAAAATATAACAACCACAATAGAATATGTGACCCTGTCTGTGAAATCCAGGCTAACGTCACAAAATATATGAGATAACAAGCATCAAAGTTTGATTTCAACCATTATTTTACTATGATTTCAACCATTGACATGGCCATACTCAGTCAGTATTAAAGATATCAAGGTTACATTTTCACAGAATGTTCTTTTCATTGTGAAGGGGGATTTTATGTAACATAATAAATCACACAAAAAAAACGTTCATAAAATCAGGCTAGTTACAGGATGAGTTCAGTAAATATACATCTACATTTATATTTATCCATTTAGATATTTATAAAAAAAAAAAAAATTTCAAACATGACATAAAAACAAGGAAACCAACAAATGGATTTTTGTGTTGACAGTCTAGTAAACCACAACCTAAAAGGAATTAATAAGTAGTGAATAATAGTTTTCCAAAAAAAAAAAATAATATATATATATATATATATATATATATATATATATATATATATATATATATATATATATATATATATATATATATAATACATTAATTAATTAATAAAAACGGGCTGTCCTAGCTGCCAATTATTTCCTGAAAGAGTTTTAGACAGGAAGTGTTGTTGAACACATTGGTCATGATCTAATTCAGTCTTCAGTCTGCAGGAAGTCAGCAGAGAGTTCACTTTGTTAACAGCTTGTTCTCTACACAACTTTACTGCAAGCTTTCACATTTGACTGAAACTATTTCAGACCGCTGAACTGAAGATGGACATGTTTTACACACTGGCTTTTTGCTGTTTCTGCTGCTGGTGCTTGGCTGGTAAGTTACAGATTATATATACAATAATATAATATAATACAGCTGCATGTTATTTTTTTGTAGCTCTAATGAATTTAGTTCCACTATCAGTAAAGAAATAATACAATACTTGCGATTCCAAATAAATAAATTATATAATATAACTTTTATGCACAGGCTGTTTTCTTGATGTTAATTATATATTGTTACTACATTGCTGTGGTGATGCCAGCCAATTGCTTCATTGCTGATAATTGTTTCAAGTATCAATGTATCTGTTCTATCCAGTGCACAGTAATATCAGTCACCTTAATGCAAATAGTTTTATGAAATTCTCATTAGCCTAAGTTTTCACAATGACAAGAATTACAGATGAAACAGTTGAGCAACAGAAAAGGACAGCAGCTTGTAAGTGTTTTGCCTTGTTTTTCTCATTAGACTACAGCTCGGTTGCTGTTGCTAAGAAACTATGTTTCATTTACTGTGTTATTTCTACAGTGGTAAATTTGTGTTGAAGTGGCATTTCTCGCTTAATGCGGGACTCTCCAGTTTTGGTCTGCTAAATGCTGCTGACTTCAACACTTGCTTGCTTCATTTGATCTCATGCAAGTGTCTACTACAGCGACTCACAAATCAGTCAACCAACTGGACCTCATCTACACATGCTATTGTTCCATGGACAACACTTCTGTTGCTCCACTGCACACCTCAGACCACTTGCTCATAACTTCTAACCTAACACTCACTCCTGAAATGGCACAGACTCTTCTGCAGGTCACCTTTCGATGAAACCTATTCCCACTCTCTCCCTCTTGACTATCCTCTATGGTTTTATTCTCACTTCCTTCACTTTCTCAGTTTTTAGCACTGCACACAAACAGTGCTGCTGACACTCTTTGCTCCACTCTAACCTCCTGCTGGACAACATTTGCCCACTGTCATCTAGACCAGCAAGCACCACCCCATCTGCCCCCTGGCTGTACGATCTTCTACGTGAACATTGCTCTAAACTCAGGGCTCCAGAGAGGAAATGGCATAAATCAAGAAACTCTAGTGAACTCAGTGTGTATCAGTCTCTCCTCTCGTCCTTCTCTGCAAATGTCTTCACTGTTAACATCATACTACCACAACAAAATTAACAACTGTTCTAACTTTCACACACTTTTCAAAACTTTATTTTCTCTCCTCTTCTTTGTCTGCCTCCAACTCCTCCTTCATCGACTCTTACAGCAGACGACTTTGCAGTTTTCTTCACAAATAAGACAGGAACCATCAGTGACCAATTCTCCACACCGCAGATTGATGATAACTTCATGACGACTAATACACACGTTCTCTCCTTCTTCTTTCCACTCTCAGAGATGGACATTTCCAAAATGTATCCTTTCCAATCATGCTACTACTTGTCCACTTTATCCGATCCCCACTCACCTCCTTCAAGCGATCTCTTCTTCAGTCATACCTTCACTTACTCACATTATCAATACCTCTCTACACTCTGGTACATTTCCCTCAGCATTTAAGCAGACTCAGTTAAGCCCACTGCTTAAGAAAACATTTCTAAATCCAGCACTTTTAGAAAACTACAGATGCCCCTTCTTCCATTCATTGTAAAGACACTTGAGCAAGTTGTGTTCAACCAACTCTCTATGTTTCTTGTACATGCCAACCTCCTGGACAGCAACCAACCTGCCTTCAAAAGAGGCCACTCAACTGAGACTCGTCTGCTCTCGGTTACAGAAGCCCTGCTTCCAAAATCCTCAGTAATCATCTTGCTGAATCTGTCTGCTGCTTTTTACACAGTTAATCACCAGATTCTACTGTCCACCCTAAGAAAGATGGGCATCTCTGGAACTGCACTCCTGTGGTTTAAGTCCTGACTTTCAGATAGATCCTTCAGGGTGTCTTAGAGGGGTGAAGTTTCCAAGTCATAACTTCTTGCTACTGGGGTTCCTCAAGGCTTAGTGCTTGGAACATTTCTCTTCTCCATCTACATGACATCATTAGGATCTGTCAATCAGAAGCATGGCTTTTCCTATCACTGCTACGCTGATGACACTCAACTCTACTTCTCATTCCAACCAGATGAACTGACGGTAGCTGCTCGCATTTCAGCCTGTCTGAGTGACATTTCTAGCTGGATGAATGACCACCACCTTCAGCTCAACCTTACTAACACAGAACTGCTTGTGGTTTCAGTTAACCCATTGTTTTATCACAACCACTCTATGCAGCTGGGTTCATCAACCATAGCTCCTTCCAGGACAATCAGAAACCTAGGAGTTGTGATGGATCATCAGTTAAGCTTCACAAACCATATTGCTTCAACAACCCGGTCCTGCAGATTTGCCTTATACAATATTAGTAAAATTAGACCCCTTCCTGTCAGACCAAGCCACCCAACTTCTTGTCCAAGCTCTTGTTCTCTCCAGACTCGACTGTTGTAATGCTCTCCTGGCGTTCATGTACTATCAAGCCTCTACAACTGATCCAAAATGCAGCACACAGGGTTGTCTTCAGTGAGCCAAAAAAAAAAAAAAAAAAAAAAAAAACTCATGATACTCCACTGCTCATCAGGTTACACTGGCTACCAGTAGCCGCTCGCATCAAATTCAAGGTACTGATTCTAGCCTACAAGATGACCACTGGCATGGCACGGCACCAATATACCTAAAATCACTAGTTCAAACTTCTCTTAGCAAAAAGTAGTATACTTCAAGTTTATTTTATTAAGTTTACTTAAGTAAAGTTCAAGTATACTTTTAAGTATACTTTATGTGGCAAGTATACAAAGTGTTTTAGTGTTCTAGTACTATACATGTAAGTGTACTGTTTCAATACTCCTTGGGACTAAATCGGCCCACTTTCTAGTATATAAAATATACTTTTAAATATTCTTTAAGTATAACAGTAGCAAACTTTGAGTACACAACTAGTTTACCTCTATGTTTGTAGTTTGTACTGCAATTATAATAAAAGTGAACTTGATTTCCTGATAGTTTACTAATTAAATACTTTGTACACTTATACTGCAAGTATAGTCATAAGTTTTCTTTAAGTGAAATTTATATCATACTTTAAGACTACTATGTCCCTATTTAGGTTTGAATTTGTATATATTTTGTTACATGAATATCGGAGCATGCAAACATACAAAGAAAGAACAGTGTATCTGCTTGTAAACAAAAACATTTCATTCTAGCTTCATGCATTCTTTTTTTCAACACTTTAATGTGGGTAAGTTACAAAAAAAAGTTCATATATGCAGGCTATGCACACTTTAACTACACAGAAATCCTTGCAAAATTCCAATCAGACAACGGATGAGGAGATTTTGTTTTACAGCATGTCCACTGTAGTGGACAACAGGATCATTTGAGTACGAAAACAAACACATTTGGTAGATACAAATTTTACCAGATTATAAAGTTTTTTTTAACTAAGAATACATACATTTTGGGCTGTAAATTGACTATTATCCAAGAACATTTTGATTATACAATAGACACATTTATCATTCTTGAATCATTTTCCTTACATTTTGCAAGTATATCTTTACTATTAAAGCTTAACACTTTGTTATGTCCGTATCCTTTTATTGGTCTTCTTGAATCCTTTTAGTGTTATTCAAACAATGAACATAGAACTAATGTGAAACTGATTTTTTGGGGATTTTGTTTCCTTGTCAAACGGAATTAAATGTAGTTTATCCTTCACTTTTCATTTTGTTCTTAGTATGTTCTTTGTTAGTGGCGATAGTCCTGGAAGCAATTTCTCTTTTTGGTAATGCAGAGGAACATCTTGCATTTGGTACATCTCATGTACGTCTTGCTCTTGCAACCCTTATTTCTGCATCTTTCTGCATGCTTGGTATCCATCATCTAAGGCATGATCCTCATTTTAGATGGTGGCTCATACTCATCCTTACTCTCTTCACAGCTGTTATCCAGTTCCGGACTCTCCAACAGCTCTTCAGCTAGGACTAATTTGAAGTCCAGGTACTGATGTGTGTTCTTGGATGATCTGTGCAGAGCTTTGCTGTCAGACTTGTATTGTATCCAGGAGTTTGTGATGGCAACATCAAAGGAGTGACTGATCACAAGCAATGTCCATTTCTTGGTCCTGCTTGACATACGATAGAAGCTAAGCATGCGATCACAAAGATCCACGGCACCCATGTTGTCACTATACGGCTTAATTACTGCTGGTCTTTTTAACCTGGACCATGTGCTTTTCTTTCTTGGACCATCTGGTACAGATGTCTTCCGGGTCTTTCCCATTTACAGTGGATGCCATGAGCACTGGTTTGTTGTTGAACCATTTTGTGATGGCCAGCTCAGGACTCTTTCTGGCTACTGACACTGATGTTCCTCTCCCCTCTTTTTTCAACTGTTTGTCTTCTGGCAGCTGGCACAGCTTTGGGACTCAGTTTTTCATTATAGTTCCAGTTGCAGGAAGGCCCTTTGCCAGCAATGCGTCCAGTAGATCTATGGTTGTGAAATACCTGTCGAAGAATATGTGGCTTCCTGTTGGAAAAGATTCAACCATGCATAGAACTGCTGCACCTCCAACTCCTAACCTTTGGACTGTAAAGGTATTATTCCCTTGGTAGACTTCAAAATCAAGCATCAGATCATTTGGGGATGCAAGGACAAATACCTTTAGGCCAGTAGGGTTTGGCTTGCCGGGAACATATTGCCTGACTGGACAACGGCCTGTGAATGGGATGATTTGCTCATCAATGCAGACCCTTTCTGGCTTTGCAAGGCTGAGACAGCCTTGCCGCACACGATCGAGTATTGGCCTAACTTTCCAAAGAATATCTGCCTTCTTTGTTTCCTCTGTTACAGCCAGGTCATTGACAATCTTGAGGGAGTTTATTTTCCTGAAGAATCTATCTCTAGACATTTTGCTACTTATGACTGGCACTTTAGTTTTTTTGGCCCAAAACATTTTAATTCTTGGATAGCCAAGGCAGGCCATGTGGACTGATATGCCAAAGAAGATTTTTATTTCTTGAGGCGTAGTGTTCATACACACTCCTTTGCTTTGCAGCTCTCTTTGATTTGTGTATGTTGCCAAAACTTCAAAGACCTTGTTGTCAATGTACTGTGAAAAATATTCAATTGGACTCCAGTCTGCACGTGTTGTAGGACCATCTTGACACACAGGAAGCCCAGGTAACACAGGTGCAAATCTGATATGAAGGAAAAAAAGAATAATAAATGATAAATAATAAATAAAAACAGTTTAAATACTCAATGCCGCTGGATTTAAAATTGTGGAACTGCATAAAACATACATATTACTCCTAGCCCACAGAGGGCGTTGAGTTTCCTGCTCATCCCTGTCTGTATCTGTGTCTGTGTCTGCATCTGTCCCTTCAACTGAGCCTTCTGCATCATCTGCCTCTTCTTCATCACTGTCTTCTCTCACTGGTTGAAACTCATCCTTATCTCTCTCGTCATCTGACAACTCTAAACCTGAATCTCCCTCGACTATTTTGTAAAGAATTCTTTCTGCTTCAGTTCTGTTTCCTATAACAATGTGGAGTCATTATTTACATGAAGATAGTCCTGATGTCCACTATGACTGACATTCATAAAATGGCAAATTTTTCAAAAGATACATAATGTATTTGCTATCAGAACTAAATATATGATTCCTAACACCTTAATGAACAAGAAAATATATGATTATCATAGTAACAAAACCATAGACAAACAATATTTTACTCACCTTTTATCTTGTTCCTATGCCGTCCATTTTGGATTGAAAGACTGAGGGGGTTCCCGGCCTCCCAGCCAATCAAATAACATATCACTAAAAAGCCTATGATGTCCTCTGTACAGTACAGCAGGAATTAAGAGACTTGCACAAAAGATTACAAGGAGAGGGATGAAACTCAAATGTCCACTACAGTGGACATAAGTCAATGGGCTGGGTCTCAGGAGGATATTTCTGTCAGACGTCTACAGAAGTTATTTTTGAGAATTAACAGAGGTTGAGATGTTGATGTTTTATTTGAAAATGTGTGGTCACCATTATTGTGATCAGTGTTTGCTTTAGTTGGGTAGTTTACTCTTTGTTTAGTAAGTTTGTGGTTCCCGTAATAGTGTTTACCAAAACACATAATTTGTTATAAAAGGAGCCATAAACAAAGGTAAGGTGATATAGTTTTCATCATCATGAAGAAAAATGAATGAGGAAAATGATTTTTATCGTCATTGACCCAAAGTGGTTATTTATTATTAATGAACAATATTCAAGAGACAATACTTTCTTCCCCAGATCAGACATTCTGAATTTTTATTTTTAAATACATTTTGGGAGAAAAAAATTTTGAGACACATATACATCAATAATCAGTATATGAATCTCAACAATGGTGACATGCTTTATGCAGAAATGCATGCTGGGAGCCACCATAGTATAAAACGCATGGCTCCCAGGATGCATTGCTGCATGAAGCATGTCACCATTGTTGAGACTCATACGCTGATTGTTGATGTCTTGTGCGTGTCAGCGTAGGTTAAGTTTTTTGAGCTTATGTTTGTTAAAAGATTTTAACTGATTGTTATAATACTGCTGGATCTCATGTGGCAGAAATACAGGGTTTGTAATTTGAATGTACTAATGGAACAACATAATTGTTAGATTAAAAAACATCAGCGAATCAGGTTATTTCATGTGTGGTGCAGTGTGGTGCTTATTCCAACCAAAATTCAACGTCTGTCTGATGTCGGAGTTTGACATCAAACAAAGTTGAGTTTAGACGTCAACCCGACTTTAATTTTCAACCAAAATATGACGTCTGACTGACGTTGGATTAGTTGGAGTCCAACGTCTTCCTGATGTCACATTGATGTACTGTGCCTGCTGGGTGGTGTTTCTTTTTCTTCTTCACTTGTGTATTTTTGAAAATTTTGTACAGAAGATGCATACTAGCACCCTCTACCATAAAAAAATGAAAACACAGATTCTAGGACTATAGATCAAATATATTTAGACTTTTTGTAAGTATAAGTCAAGTATACTTAAAGATAATTTTAAGTATATTTCTGAGAAGTACATAAAGAGCATTTCTGAGAAGTACATAAAAAGTAAACTAAAAGTATATTTTCCTATTTTTAGTGTAAAAGAAGTATACTAATAGCACACTTGAATAAACTTCTTTTTCGTAAGCGTTACGCGACCTCCAGAAGCTTGTGTTGTGCAATTGAACAATGCCTTGTAGTGCCATCCCAAAGAAATTCAAAATCACTCTCACAGACCTTTTCCTAGACTGTGCCCAGCTGAATTCGATTAGCTGAGTCTTTAATCATTTTCAAAAAACATCTAAAGACACATTTTTTTTTTTTTTTGCCAGCACTAGACCAACTAATACAAGCACTTACCTTTTCTTGTCTATCTTATTCTTGAAAAAAAAAAAAAAAAAATACATAGCTACGGGTTCTGTGCTAGACTAACTGAGACTTGTCAGGGCAGTTGTATACTGTTGTTGCTTCTATTTTTCTAGTTTTACTTTGGATAAAAGTCTCTGCTAAAAGATTAAATATAAATGTACAAGATCTGCCATTTCAAATGTATTATATGAGCTACGAAGCACAGACCCCTGGTGTATATATGAGTTTCACACACAGCTGTTAAAAACTCACACTGGAACATACATCCGCTAAACATGACCACCTCTGTCTGTCAGTCTTTGAGCAAAAATTATGAAAAAAAGGGAAGCTAGTTTAAAAAACAAACAAAAAAAAAGATCTTGCAATACATATGTTTAACAGTTAAACCCAGCTCACCCAGTGTGATAAAAAAAAAATGTGTCTGAAAATAAAGTTTCCATGCGGTCTTCAACCAATCTGCTGAGTCATCTTTCACAAAGCAACTTAAGACAAACCTCTTCCATATCAGCTCTTAACTGAGCAGCAGCTCATGTCTATTGGCCTTATACTGAGATCAGGATCTAGTCAAAACCATTGCAAAATATCTCATGATCCCAAGTTAACCAATTTATTAATTTTTTAGTTAAACAACAACCTAACTAGTAGTCAGACTGTAATTTTGCTGTGGGCTGCATGTAATCTAAGGATCTAAAAGCAGCTGGATTTTATAAATAAGAAGTAGCCTAACAATAATCAAATACAAAGGTAAATGCAACCTAATAGCTTTGTTTAAACTAAATATCTAGACACAGGTGAACTAGACACAAGTGAATGCGACATCAAAAGCCAATGACACCTAACACTATAGAGTGGTGGAACTGTGATGTCACTTTGTAGAAATAAACCCGGAAGAGAGTTAGCATTTTGCATTTTTTTGTTTTTTTTGTTTTGCATTTAGCACTTCCGGCTAACAATCCCAGCTAACCAATCACAACACACACTGACCCTGCTAACCAAACACAAAACACACTGTCCAAGCTAACCAATCACAACACACACTGTCCCAGCTAACCAATCACATCACATCTTGTATTTCAAAAGGTAGGGTTATAGGGATATGCGATATGGTGATTTTTGATCGAGGATGATAAAAATGTCTCCACGATCTGCTTTTGAAGAAATATCATAGTATCTTGCTACAGAGCACATTCTGTCAGCTGCAGTTCTGGTGCCTCTGTCATGTACTTTACAACAACACATGCATTCACAGCAGTGTTAACACAGCGCTTGAGTTACTCTCTCATTATTTACATATGCATTTTTTAAATGTTTCATCCACACGCTGCTCTGACCTTTGCTTGAGCGCCATATACACCCAAAGCACGCAGACTTAAGCCTGTCAAACAGTGCCTGATTATGAACTGTTATCTTTTACGATAATACTGTTAATAAACACAAGGTTAACATTTAGATTCAAGTTGGTTATTTCTAAAATGAAAGTAAACAGTTGAGAGACAAAAATATGTGTTCCTGTATATTAGATGCATGCAGGTCTTAAAGGGACAGTAGGCCTATGAAACATACTGTCAAGGAATACAGGAATTCGCTACTGTACAGGAATAGATCACTCTAAAATTTCATTTCTGTCATTATTTATTCATTGTCACGTTGTCCCAAACCTGTATTCATTTATTATTTGTGCTGAACACAAAAGATTATATTTTGAAGAATGTGGGTAACCAAACTGTTGCTGGTCCACATTGAATTTGATAGTAGCAAAACATACTGTACTCTGTTTGGTTTTCCACATTCCTCAGAATAGCATTTATGTTCAGAAGAAGAAAGAAACTCATTCAGGTTTAAAACCACTTCTGATTGAGTAAATGGTGGTATAAAAATAAAACACTATGACAGAATTGAAAGACAGTTGACAGATTTGTTTTATTTTTGAGTGAACTATTCATTTAATGTTAATAAAACAACAAAACACGAAGAGAAAAATCATTCACTGCTCTTGACTGAATAAATTTCATACAGTTGCTTTAGGAACCAATATAGTATTTTATTTTTATATTTGTTCATTCAATTTCTTGAATGCTCCTGCTAAATACACCTATTGCACCTGAAAATAAAGCACTGTTTGTTTTATTTGTATACTGTGTGTATTTATGATGTGTATCTTTGACATTAGTTTATCTTTGTTATTAAAAAATAAGAACAAAGATTTTTATCTTCAACCCCTTTGGCCTAAATATCTGCCATTCTTTTTTTTTTTTTTTTTTTTTTTTTTTTTTGTTACCTTGAAAGGATTTGTCTTTAAAATAGGGAAATTAGTTTGGCTGTAATGCTAAGACAACTTGCAAAATAGTAAAACCAACATGACAAAGAATTGTGATAAAATTGTGAATCGTGATATACATATATACTGTATATATATATATAAAAAAAGATACAAGAACTATTTGAGCCATTCATGCTAGACTGGGCAGAGAGGTGTTGTAATAATGTCAAATATATGAACAATTTTATGTTTTTCGAACAACCTAGTATGAGAGCCTGTTCTAGTATACCCCCAAAACTAAATCAAGACTTGTAAAAGAGTAAAATAGGACCCCTTTAAAGGGGGTGGGGGTGGGGGTGGTGAAATGCTCGTTTGCACTCAATATCCTGTTAATCTTGAGTACCTATAGAGTAGTACTGCATCCTTCATAAATCCAAAAAGCCTTTAGTTTGATTATATTCATAAGAGAAAGATAGTCTGTACCGATTTTTCCCGGAAAAACACGACCGGCTGGAGGCGTGACGTGTGGGCGGAGCTAAAGAATCACGAGCGCCAGTAGGCTTTTGAGTTGAGAGCATGTATAAACTGTGACATTACCGTGAGGGAAAACCCATCTTCCAAAACAAACCATGGCTTACAGTCAGATTCAGCCATTTATTTATGATCCAGAATCAGATCCCGAGGCTGAAACTGAACGAGAGCAGCAGCAGCAACGACTCGCTCCGAGCGGGGCTCGAACCCGGGTCTCTTGCATGGGAGGGGACGCATTAACAAGGAGGCAGAGATATTTTAAGCTTAAGAAATAAACGATACGCAAATCCGTCGTCAAACTGGGCCTTGTGAACAAGCATCTTGGAAATGCAGGGAACAAACAAAAACACTTGCACAACTCTGTTGATGCTCTGTAAAAATAAACTCCATCCACTGGTCCCTTAATGCTGTTTTTTTTGGTAATCTGTGCAGGGTTGTCTTGCCCTGGCAACCAAAAACACACTCCTTTTGTGACTTTTCGCGACGCTCTCGCTCTGACCAGTGAATGTCTGTGCATAGCCTCTCTCTGCTCTGCTATACGGGGCGCGTGCTCTTCCGGCAGAAGTGCCTCAGGACCCATATAAGGAAATTCCGCTCCATCTAACATCACACAGAGCCATACTGGAAAAAAAACTTTCCGAAACTTGTGACAAACAGGAAGGAGTATTTTGGAACAAAAATACTCCTTCAAAAGTACAACTTAATTTTTGAAACTTTGTCCATGTTTAGCATGGGAATCCAACTCTTTAACAGTGTAAAAAACTCAGTATGCATCAAATAGCATTTCACCCCCCCTTTAATGTATTGATCAAATTTAAGAATTTGACGTAAACAGTGACGTGCATTTAATCAGGTTAGGAAAATATAGTTCTTCACAAAGTTGAAAAGTATAACAGCAATCAATTCAATGCAAATATATTGTTTCAAAACAACACAACAACTCAATAGTAATGTAGCTACAATTCCCATCTAGCGGTTGGGATTTGTAATTGCATTTTTTTTTTTTGAATCATTTATCATATAATGTGTATGAATGTAACATTTAACAGCTAGTGGGATGCATAACATCATAATATTAAATCCAAATAAATATTTGAAACGTTTAAAATATGCATTATTTTGGCATAATAAATAATGCTATATTTAATAATGCTGTAAAATAATTAAAATATAAAATAAAATAATGCAAATTAAAATGTTTCCAAAGTTTACTTGCATTTGATAAGAAGCTGCATGGACAAAAATTACATGTACAAATTTTAAGGCTATTTTTTGCTATGCTCATTGCTGGCCTGATATAGGGCTATAGCAAAACTGTTAAAATTAGTAGTTCTTGTGTTTCTCTTTTCTTCAGTGATTCTGTTTGTTAACAGCAGCTGTTCATCACTAATTCTCAATCAGCACTTAGTTAATCAATTAATTACTTGAATGCAAAGTTTTAAAACTTACAGGGTTTAAATCAAGGCAATCTATTTACTCAAACGGTTTGAGTAAAGTTTACTTATCAGGTTTTACAGTGCTATTTCTTTTGTCTGTTTTCTTAATTGCAGAATATTTATCATGTGAATCCAGTCCTTCGTGCTGTCTTTGCTGTAAACTGGTTTAAAGAGACAGAAGTGAGATACTTATTTACCCTCATTTGATAAAACTGTTTTGAAAAAAAATATTTTACATTTATAAATTTCTAGAATATCTGTTTCGGGTTTTTTGTTAGTGTAAAAACTTTTCCAAAATAAAAAAGTAAGTAAGTGAAATTTTCACTTATTTTTCACAAAATCTAGAAGTGTTCCTGTAGCTCAGTGGTAGAACATTGCATTAGCAAGTGCAAGGTTGTGGATTCGATTCCCCGGGAACACATGATAGGTGAAAATTGTTAGCCTGAATGCACTGTAAGTTGCTTTGGATAAAAGTGTCTGCTAAATGCATTAATTTAATATTAATTAATTAAATTTTACTCAATAGAATGTACTTATTATTATTTTACTTTTTTTACTTAACTTAGTTAAGTAAATTTACTTAATTTCCAAATGTGTTAAATTTACTTGAAAAATGCTTGTGCAAAAACTTGCCAAATAAAAATTAAGTAAATTTACTTATTACTTTTTTTAGTGTACTTTCTATATATATATATATATATATATATATATATATATATATATATATATATATATATATATATATATATATATATATATATATATATACAGTACAGACCAAAAGTTTGGAAACATTACTATTTTTAATGTTTTTGAAAGAAGTTTCTTCTGCTCATCAAGTCTGCATTTATTTGTTTGAAAATACAGAAAAAACATTTATATTGTGATATAGTATTACAATTTAAAATAATTGTTTTTAAATTTATTATACTTTAAACTATCATTTATTTCTGTGATGCAAAGCTGTATTTTTAGGATCATTATCACATGATCCTTTAGAAATCAATCTAATATGATGATTCATTATCAAAGTTGGAAACAGTTCTGCTGCTTAATATTTTTTCAGAACATGTGATACTTTTTTAGGATACTTTGATGAATAAAAAGTAAAAAATAAAAATAAAATAAAAGAAGCTATGTTTTTAAAATATAAATATTTTTGTAATAACAATATACACAACTCGTCAGTAATTTGGGTTAAGTATTTTTTTTTCTTTCTTCTTTTTAAATAAAATCAATTCTTTTATTCAGCAAGGATGTGTTTAATTGATAAAAAGTGATAGTAAAGAAAATATATTATTATAATATATATAATTATATATATATATATATATATATTTTTTTTATAAATGCAGTTCTTTTTAAACTTTTATTCATCAAATATATTAGACAGCAGAACTGTTTCCAACACTCATTATAAATCTGAATATTAGAATGATTTCTAAGTAATCTCGTGATAGACTGATGTTACATGTGACACTGAAGACTGGAGTAATGATGCTGAAAATTCAGCTTTGCATCACAGATGCAAAATTTTTTTTTTTTTTTTTTATTTTTTTTTAAGTATATTCAAATAAAAAACTATTATTTTAAGTTGTAATAATATTTCACAATATTACTGTTTTTTCTGTATTTTTGATCAAATAAATGCAGGCTTTATGAGCAGAAGAAACTTCTTTCAAAAACATTAAAAATAGTAATGTTTCCAAACTTATATATATATATATATATATATATATATATATATATATATATATATATATATATATATATATATATATATATATATATATATATATATATATATAATCTAAATTACAAATTAAGTAAACATATTTAAATATTTTTGTCAGAACCAAATATTCCACAAACTGTCAATAATCTCAAAACTGAAACAAGTTTAAAGCTTAATTAAACCATCACTTTTACTTTAAAACAAGTTCAATGTGTAAATGAGAAACTGTCTCTGTTCTTCAGGTGTGTTTTCTGATCCAGACGCAGTGAAGTCAGTGTCAGTGACGGAGGGAGAATCTGTTACTCTAGACTCTGGTCTTACTGAAATACAGACAGAAGATATAATTATGTGGAAGTTTGGATTTGAAGATACTCTTATAGCACGTATCATTAAAGAGGATGAAATCTTCGACACATCTCATGGTGATGTTGTGGGATTCAGAGACAGACTGGAGCTGGATCATCAGACTGGATCTCTGACCATCATGAACACCAGAACCACAGACTCTGGACTTTATCAAATAACCATAAAATCCTCAACAATGACCACACACAGATTCAATCTTATTGTCTATGGTGAGTAAAAGCTCAGGCTCGTTTTCTCTCTTTTACAGTCAGGCCAGTGATGGAACTATTATCATATGAGTTCCTGTTCAAAAACACTTGATGGGCTTCTGTCACTGCCACAGCTTACACGAACAGATGCAAATATATGAAAATATAACACTAATATTAGTTTTAAAATCTGATGCTCTCAAGGGTTATTTTTCACAAACTATTAAAAGTTCAGCGTATTTGTCGTCTGCCCTTAATCATTACTATCCCTAAAGTAGCTTCACCAAATACTTAATTTTATTCATTTAGAATTGAATAATAATAATAATAATAAATAAATAAATACTTTGGAATAAATTCTCTGGCAACTATCCCATAGCAATGTGGGAGTAAGTTTTGTACACCATCTCCCTGTACTCCCTGTGTATATATATTATATACCTTATTCCCTACATATTCTTAATTACATAACATTGTTATTTCAGCTTGTCTTCCTGTTCCTGTCATCAGCAGAGACTCTTCACAATGTTCTTCATCACCATCATCATCATCACAGCAGAATTGTTCATTGTTGTGTTCTGTGGTGAATGTGAGTCATGTGACTGTCTCCTGGTACAAAGGAAACAGTTTATTGTCCAGCATCAGTGTGTCTGATCTCAGCATCAGTCTCTCTCTACCTCTGGAGGTGGAATATCAGGAGAAAAACAGCTACAGCTGTGTGATCAACAATCCCATCACAAACCAGACCACACATCTGGACATCAGCAAACTCTGTCTACCATGTTCAGGTATGGAAGTTGAAATTTCACTCCATCTACAATATGGTATATATCAGGTATAGCCCCTTCTGCTTCATTACATCTTCCTGCTATTTTCATTCATTCCTCAACACCTTGATTATCTGGTTCAGGTGTGTTTGAGGTTTGAACTAAACTCTCCATCACTGTAGTACCCTTTTGTATAAATGCATTTACAACAAATAAAAATAGTTGATATTATGTTATGTATAATGTTTCAAATATGAAATTATTAACAAAAACAAAATGACTGAAATTAATATACAAAATTGATACCACAAAACCATTATATATTAAATTTCTTCATGCAAAAAAAAAAAAGAACCAAAGCAGCATACGAGGCTTATTTTCAAGCTTTTATGTGCCACTGCATCTTCACACATAAACTGGAGGAGATTAGATGCTCGGCCTTCTCTCAGCTGTGTGGATGTTTGTAATGTTTGTTATACATCACACACATTAACTTACACCAATTACTGTTACAATGCACACTGCATTGCCACACATATTTTGATAACGGATAGTTAAATAAAATGTGCATTGTGCCAAAGAAATAAACTTAAAGGTAATGTGGGTGCATATGTGAGACTCATACAGTACATGTTTCTGCAACAAGCACCTAATATTTGCCATAGAGAATCTATTACTACACAGACATAAGACCTATCCATGATTTACACAGGCTGTGCAGGTTATTTGTCTTTCTGTCAATGTCAAGGACACAATCAAGTAACTTATTAAAAAATAAAAAATAAAGCATTGCAATGTAATTGTCATCTATTTTAGGCAAGTAAAAGCAAAGTCAGGCTATAGTTTCCTTTTGTATGAAATCAGTTATGTTTCCTATTTAATCCGAGGTAAACGGCTTCCTAAACAAGAACAAATGTAGGGAGAAGTCTGTTTTGATTTGAGAAATGTCCTACATATACAGTATTAGTGTCAAATGATCACTGCTCTTTTGCTTCTGTTGTGTGATGAAAGCACAAGGGTAAAATAGGCATACATGCACTGGCTCTCTCCAGTTGTGTTTTTAGTCCAGTGTTTATTTCTGTGGAATATTGCAGGATGTTTTTCAGCCGCATTAACTGGTTAACACTTTTTGGCCACCTATAACCCTCACCCCTGGTTTCACAGACAAGGACCAGTCACAGACTAAAATGTAAATCTGATCTGTTATAAAAACTTTAAGACAAAAACCATTAGGATATTGAGGAACTGCTGTAAATATATCAAAACTTCATTTTTGATTAGTAATATGGATTGCTAAAAGTTCCTTTGGACAAATGCAAAGGCAATGTTCTTAGTATTCTAATGTTTTTTTATTATTATTATTATTTTTTTACATTTACATTTTTTTTTTTACATTTAGCTGACACTTTTATCCAAAGTGACTTACAATTGCTATATATGTGTCAGAGGTTACACGCCTCTGGAGCAACTAGAGGTTAAGTGTCTTGCTCAGGGACACATTGGTGTCTCACAGTGGATTCGAACCCGGGTCTCTCACACCAAAGACATGTGTCTTATGTGTGTGTGCTGTTTTTTTTTTTTTTTTTTTTTTTTGTACCCTCATATTCCAACTGGACATCAGTCAACTCTGTTCATAAGATGCCTGAAATCATGACACACCTGCCATCATTTACCTGAGTCATGCCTTTCTAAATGGGTTAGATTTTTTTTCAGCCCGATTAATCAATTGATTAAAATTTTGAGTTCCATGCTGCTAAAGCCAGGGTGTTTAAATCACAGTTATGTTTTATTATTGCTCACGTGTGTGTGTGTGTGTGTGTGTGTGTGTGTGTGTGTTTTCAGAAGCACACATCAGTTGTTGTGATACAGTTGAAGCTGTGATCCGATTGGTCATCACTGTTCTGATGGGCGTGGCTTCTGCAGCTGCTGCTGTTCTTCTTGTCAATGACGTCAGATCTACAAGAGGATAAAAGAAGAAATCAGAACAGATATAATTGGTATTCAGATATATTGGATGTTTAAAATGGTATAGATGGAAGTATGTGTGGTATAATTGTTTTTATTTTTATTTTATTTTATAGCAAAACAAAGCTTGAACAATTAATATTTTGAAAGATGAAATATCTATGAATCATGCCTATATTTTAGTAGAATGTGTGTCATAATAATAATAATGATATATTTTTATATATAAATATCGAAAAATGAATTCAGAATCAGATGATTTTTTTTTTAATTTTTTATTTATAAAAACAGCATTAAACCATATATAAAAACACAGAGAGTAAAAAGATTTAAGATTTTGAAATACATATTGATATAAAAATGGTTTGTATAATAGAAATGTGTGTATAGATGTGCTTTATGTGATATTATCTTTCTCTCTTTCTGGCAGCTATAATGTAAATAATGTGATTATTAGAAACACAAATGCAGAAAAATGGTGTATATTATTACCATAAATTTAACCTAACCAACTGATATCTATGAACCATATGTAAACCTATATTTTTAGCTTAAAAGTTGTATAACTTTACAATTTAAATTAAGACTGAATGTTTATTCTTTGTTTGTCTGTAACAACCTGATGGTTATAATGAACCATTTTTGAAAATGTACATTGAAATTTTTGAAATGTATTAATATATATATATAATAAAATAATAATAATTTTACAGCCGTTTTATGTTGAGTGTATGAAAACAAGTGAGCAAATTCAGACAGACAAACTCTGTATTAATAAAACATTAACATCTAAACCTCTGTTAATTTTGAATAATAATTTCTGAAGATGTATGAAAGAAACACAGTCAACTTGGTTTGTAAGTGAAGCTGGTAATGTTGTTTGTGGAGTTGTTTATTCATCGTCTGCTGAGATCTTAAGACTTGTGTCCTGAGGGTCATGCATTTGATTTCCAGTACTGGCAGAAATTGTAAGACGAGGAAGTGAATGACCATAGCTCTCTTCCACCTTCAATACCCACAACTGAGGTGCCCTTCAGCAAGGCACCAAATCCCTGACTTATTCCCAGGCGTCGCAGCGAAAACTGAGAACTTTCACACTGAGCAGTGTTTATTTAACACTGAAGACTGTACTGAAGAAAGCCTGTGTTTAGGGCAAAGGTGGACCAGAAAACCTTGATGATGCTTGACAAATTCACTTCTGATTGGAATGTTATCTGATCAGCGTGTCCTGGTCCAGAGGTATTTGAGGAAACATTGTGATCGAATCTCAGTGTAATGTAAACGCAATACAGCCATAGAATCACTGGTGGATGTCACGCAAAACCCCGCCAACTCTCTCAAACCATTATTAGTGCAATTCCATATAGCCTATATTAAATATTTGGAATATATGTTTTCATATTTTATTATGTTCTTTGATAAGGTTACAATACGCAGGTCTAAGTAGCTACATAACTTTCGTGATGGCCCCAATGCGTGGGTCAGGTCGGGGTGGTTAAAGAAATTTTACTTTATTTGCAGGACGGGCTGGGGTGGGCCAAATAGTTTCATAAAAGCAGGACCCACGGGTTAGAAATTAATCTGACCTGTGCATCACTAATATATAAAAACACCAGGTTTATTTGACAGTGGCCTTCATCTCATCTGTATTGTTTGTCTCTTGTTTCTCATTTTCCTCTGGACAATACACCACAGATTCTCTCTGGGGTTCAGGTCTGTGAGTTTGCTGGCCAGTTAAGCACAACAATACCATGGTCATTAAACCAGCTTTTTGGTGCTTTTGGCAGTGTGGGCAGGTGCCAGGTCCTGCTGGAAAATATAATCAGCATCTTTAGAAAGCTGGTCAGCAGAAGGAAGCATTAAGTGCTCCAAAATTTCTTGGTAAACAGGTGCAGTGACTTTGGTTTCCAAAAAACACAATGGACCAACACAAGAAGATGACATTGCACCCCAAATCATGACAGATTGTGGAAACTTAACACTGGACTTCAAGCAACTTGGTCTATGAGCTTCTCCACACTTCCTCCAGACTCTAGGACCTTGGTTTCCAAATGAAATACAAAACTTGCTCTCATCTGAAAAGAGGACTTGGACCGCTAGGTAACAGTCCAGTTCTTCTTCTCCTTAGCCCAGGTAAGATGCCTCTGACATTGTCTGTGGTTCAGCAAATTCCTTGACACGTCTGTGTGTGTGGTGCTCTTGATGCCTTGAGTCCAGCCTCAGTCCATTCCTTGTGAAGTTCACTCAAATTCTTGAATTGATTTTGCTTGATATTCCTCATAAGACTTTGTTGTGCATCTTTTTCTTCCATACTTTTTCCTTCCACTCAACTTTCTGTTAACATGCTTGGATACAGCACTCTGTGAACAGCCAGCTTCTTTGGCAATGAATGTTTGTGGCTTCCCCTTCTTGAGAAGGGTGTCAATGATTGTCTTCTGGACAACTGTCAGATCGGCAATCTTCCCCATGATTGTGTAGCCTAGTGAACCAAACTGAAAGACTATTTTACAGGCTCAGTAAACCTTTGAAGGTGTTTTGAGTTGATTAGATGATTGGCATGTCACAATATTCAAACTTGTACAGATCATGAATTGGTGGGATTTTGTTAAATGTGAGCCAAAGTCATCACAATTAAAAGAACCAAAGACTTAAACTACTTCAGTCTGTGTGCATTGAATTTATTTAATACACAAGTTTCACAATTTGAGTTGAATTACTGAAATAAATTAACTTTATAAGACATTATAATTTATTGAGATGCATCTGTATAAAGACAATTATTTGTTTTGTGGACTCAAATAAGTTCAATTAAATATACTAACATTACAAACAACATAGAAATTGTTTTTTTTTTTTTTAATGGTTTAAGGCAATTTACAGTGACTTTACATAATTAAATTAAATACATATACATCAATTAGATTTTTTTTTTAAATTTAACAGTTAATGAAAAAAAAACAAAAAAAAAACAATACTGATAAGAAACTGTTAAACGCACCAACTTAAATAATAAAATACACTTACCTGTTGTGGTCCATATAAAACGCCTTCTCCAGACTTTTTTAACAATTTGTTTACACTTTTTTTTAAATACTTTTTAATAAAATAAAATTATATATATATATATATATATATATATATATATATATATATAGATATATAAAGAAAAAAAATACTGCTGCAAAGTTCTCAACTAAATAAAATACTGTCATTCTCAAACCAATATCACATAATAAAATATAATGAAAAATATAAATAAATAACTATGATCACAGTGCCGCATTACCAATCCCAGGTTGTAGGCCTGCTCATATTTAAAATATATATATATAACTTTTCCAAAGTGTAAAGTGCAGCATCAGCAGTTTCAGTTTTTAGACCTGCTCAGATTTCGTTATTGCGTTGGACCGATCGGAATTAAGAGCAAAGGTCTGTTTAAATGCCGACGGGAGCTGCGTTTGAATTACAATCGTTTTTTTTCCTAGTTGTAATGATGTTCACACTCGCGTGATGCCTTTTGAAAACCTTAGGCCGGTGACACACTGGCAAATTGCACCTGTCACACATAGTCTATTTTGCGTCAGGCACGATTCTGGTGTGTAAATACACAGAAAACGTGAAGCAGCCATCACGCAACTGACACGCAGCAGAATCGCCACGCTCACGCCACGCAGCCAGTGTGTCACCGGCCTTAGAATCAGCTGCAGGGCGGGCGGGATTTGCGCTGAACGCGGAGACTTCCGCCACTTAATATGTTCGTTTGGAAACACAAAAATTTACCTATGTTCCGCACACAAAATATTGCATTCGGTCATTTGGTACACACGTGCACCGTACTGAAAGCCCTGTATCGAAACGAATACACGTACCGTTACACCCTTAGTAAAAATCATTTAATTTATGAATTAAAAAATAAGCTAGTAATATAGTAAAAATTTATAAACTTTATCTAGGTTAAATTAACCCCTTATGCTGGGTTAAATTAACAACCTAATTTGCTATGTAAAATTAGATGAGTTCTGTCCTATATTTACCCAGCCCTTTGGTTAATAACAACCCAAATTGGGTTGATATTAACCCAGTGTTTTTTAGAGTGTAACTCGCTACTTGAGTAAGTTATATATTGGTAACTATTAGGACTGCAACTTTTACTTTTACTTTTACTTGAGTACAGTTTTTGGCTGATCTACCCTCCACTGCCAGAAAGAGATTTAATGCACAACATGCACAAGATAATATGCTCATAAAACCAAGTGAGTTAGCATCTGAGCTCAGTGAATAAACATCTATGCCTATATTTCTTATTTTAACAAACACTTTTTTTTTTCTCATTTGACATACAAACTAGGAAACCAACAAGGCAAATCACTTCAATGAGACAATAACACACCGTCTAGAAAACCACAAACTAAAAGGAATATTTATAGTTTTTTTTTTTGTTTTCTCAACTGTTCTAGATGTCTTTTTTTTTGCACATAATGGTGGACTGACAGTCTTTGGGTGTGTTTTAGAGAAGAAGTGTTGTTGAACACGTCGGTCTTCAGTCTGGAGGAAGTCAGCAGAGAGTTCACTTTGTTCACTGTAAAACCCGACAAGTTAACTTAACTCAAATCGTTTGAGTAAACCAATTATCTTGACTGTAATACCCGACAAGTAAACTTAACTCAAACGGTTTGAGTAAACAGATATCCTTAAGCTATGTTAACTCAAACCGTTTGAGGAAACCGATTGCCTTAAACCATTTAAGTTGAAAAAACTAACAGTTATGAGTACTCTGAACTTAATTCAGTTGAGTTCACTGAAAGAAGATATACATTGCAATTAAGTGATTAAGTGATTAATTGAGCTTTAGTGATGAACACCTGCTGTTAACAAACATAATTACTGAAGAAAAGAGAGAAAGGAACAACAGCTGACTTCAGACACAGCCTCACTCAAACCTGACAAGTTATGTTAACTCAAACCATTTGAAGAAACTGATTGCCTTAAACCATTTAAGTTGAAGAAACTAATAGTTAAGAGTACTCTGAACTTAATTCAGTTGAGTTCATTGAAAGAAGATATACATTGCAATTAAGTAATTAAGCGATTAACTAAGTGCTGATTGAGAATTAGTGATGAACAGCTGCTGTTAACAAACAGAATCACTGAAGAAAAGAGAAACACAAGAACTACTACAACTGACTTCAGACACAGACTTAGATGAAATCAACTGAAATAAAATACATGAAATCTCTCAAGATCTGATTAAACAACCCCACAAACAGCATCAGCAGCTCCACTTATTAATAACCAGACTGACTTTATTTCTGTCAGACGTCTACAGAAGATCTTATTGAGAATGAACTAAGGTTTAGATGTTGATTTATTGTTTCATTTGAAGTAACCATGTTAGAGATCAGTGTTTGCTTTAGTTGGGCTCTTGACCCTTGACTTCTGTCTTAGTCTTTTCTTTGGCTGTTATAACTGTGTGTTTCTAAAACACTTTTGTTGTAACTCAAAAGCCCAGAAGAAATGCCATCAGGTGTTCACCTGTACCTACATGTAGATTGTTGTACTTTATAGCTGTGATGATAATTTTTCACTATTATTCACAAATATAGATCTATACAGAGTCTAATCTCTGATTAAACAAATGTGTAATTAGTAGAAGAGTACCTAATAAAAATGACACTAAGAGCCAGTGATTCTGTGATAATCAGTTAAAAATGATTTCATTAACATTTTGTACACATACATTTGTCTTCTATGCCAGTAGCTCGTCACACACAGACATCAATAATCAGAATATGAACCTCAACAATGGTGACAAAAAAACATGCTGCAATGCATGCTGGGTACTATTGTAGTACAAAACTCATCCATGGCTCCCAGCATGCTCTGCAGCATTTTATTTTTTTTTCTTTTATGGTCACCATTGTTGAGGTTCATATTCTGATTATTGATGTCTGTGTGTGACTAACTGACACCAGGGAAGACCAAACTGTTTGGAACGTCTTTGTATTAACTGATTATTACAGAACCACTGGCTCTTAGAATCACTTTTACTATAGTCAATTTAATTACACAACCCATATTTCATCAGAGATTAGACTGCTAGCAGTTGAATAAGTATATATAGGTTGTTAAACCAATATAAAATATAACAACCTACATCTAGGTACAGGTTAACACCTGATGGCATTTCTTCTGGGCTTTTGAGTTACAACAAATGCGTTTTAGAAACACATGATTATAACAGCCAGAGAAAAGACTAAGACAGAAGTCAAGGGTCAAGAGCCCAACTAAAGCAAACACTGATCTCTAACATGGTTACTTCAAATGAAACAATAAATCAACATCTAAACCTTAGTTCATTCTCAATAAGATCTTCTGTAGACGTCTGACAGAAATAAAGTCAGTCTGGTTATTAATAAGTGGAGCTGGTGATGCTGTTTGTGGGGTTGTTTAATCAGATCTTGAGAGATTTCATGTATTTTATTTCAGTTGATTTCATCTAAGTCTGTGTCTGAAGTCAGTTGTAGTAGTTCTTGTGTTTCTCTTTTCTTCAGTGATTCTGTTTGTTAACAGCAGCTGTTCATCACTAATTCTCAATCAGCACTTAGTTAATCACTTAATTACTTGAATGCAAAGTTTTAAAACTTACATGGTTTAAATCAAGGCAATCTGTTTACTCAAACGGTTTGAGTTAAGTTAACTTGTCGGGTTTTACAGTGTACATCAGGGCATATTTCCCAAAGGTATCATAAACATCGTAAGTTTATCGTGTAGCTCCATTAGTTTCAAAGCTTATGATGCTTTTGGGAAACTCAGCCCAGAACAGTGTAAATTAAATAAAAATGTTGGTAAGTTGATAGATTCAGTTTCTCTGTGCCCTGTCTGGACTTTTATGTTGAAGTATTTCCTGTGCCTTGTTTGTAGTGCTTTTGTTGATTGGTTCGATTGGTGTTTCCTATTTAACACTCCCACTTGTTATCTTGTTAGCGTGTTCTTTTCAGGGGGGCAGGGATTCATATTTTTTGGAAGCATCCCTGTGCGCGGCCATTAGCTAGCGGACCCCAACCTGCTGTTAGCATTCCATTGGCTCCCACTTATTTTGGCGTCACTTTGACAGAGAATAACTTTACATCTGAGACGTTTAAAGACTCCATTTGTCCATTAATTATTTCTAAAGAAACACGAAAATATATAAAAGGCCCCATTACCTTGTATCTTACCTTATGGCCCCGTAGAAGCAGTTTTTGTAAAAAATAGGCTAACGATTGCTTCATAACCAGCGATTCTCTGTCGCACAGTAGAGAAATTACCGTATGGACAGGAGGAGAAGGTCGTAGAGAATCTTTTACTGTCTATGCGGCTATCGGGGGGACAAGGAGGCATAAAGTCAAGTGAGATAATTCATCAGAATACTTACTAAAATTTGCTCCTGTTCACGCTCGGTGGGTGATTCAGATTTTTCTTGGTACAGCGATTGGAAGACTTACAGGTTGCTCACGTGACATCTACGTCATCAAGCTCAGTTTGAGTCTGCGCAGTACTCCCGACCCCCAGAATTAAGTGCTTCTAATCGACTTCACTTTGCTCTGTTGAATCCAATGGGGTCGCTGTGTCCATTTTTTTTCTGTCTATGGTTCTTTTGTGTATAAATTAGTGATGGGAAATTCAATTCTTTTCTGCGAACCGTTTTTTTTTGTACTGTTCGATTCAATAAACCGGTTGACAAAAGTATTGAAGATATAAAGTAAATAAATTTGGTGTCATTATAAAATAGTTATTTTATCACACTTTCCGATGTTTAACAAAACAGCAGTATCATCAGTTCATCGGTTCACAAATAAGACGTGTCCAACAGAAACAATTCGTTCATCATCTGGCTCTGCTCATTGGTTTATTCTGACTCAGGGGGAGTGTCAGTAACATTAAAACAGCTTAAGTCATTTGTGGATTAATGTTTATTGGAGACGCGAACCGTTTCAAACGATTCAGTTTGATTTGGTGAACTGGTTCAACTGATTCAATAAGAAGAACCGGTTAAATTGAACGATTCGTTCGCGAATCGGACATCACTAGTATAAATAATGCTTTTGTTCCACTTGTTGTTCGTCAGGCAGTGTTTATGTTTATCCGTCTTTCTGTGTTCCCTGGCTCCCAGTGTCCTGTATTTTTTGCCATATTTAAGCACTCCCTGCCCTTAGATCCTCGCCTCTGCCTGCTCATTGTAACATGCTGCTGAAGGTCAATAAATAATAATAAAGAAACTACTTTTCAAACAGATATGTCCACTACATACATTAAAACAGAGAACACTCATAACATAGTCATGATTACAGCTGCATGTGTTTGGCTTTCTGGACATAACAAGCTTGCTCGGTAGCTTAGCTAGTCACGACTTGTACGTATGTGAAAGCATTGGGTTTGAATTCTGTGAAAAATATGAATTGCGATGAAAGAGCAGACAGATAGAAAAAACTAGTTTAAACGGCTTGCTTGCGATTGCGTTTTAATGTTGAATTCACTTTTGTTCACACTATAGGTTTCGGTGTAGTGCAGATGGTACGTTATTTTAAAACGTCATGGAGCATTAGTTATAGCGCCACTCAATGGACATTTCAACACAGAACTGTAGTAACACGTACAAAACCAATTTCACATAACACTGATCTGTTCTGGGGAAGAATAAAAAAACAAACACTTTTTAGCAACATTTACTGGACATTTCTGTTGGAAGCTGCGGTGATATATATTTATTGTTATATTTTTCGCATCTCGCGAAAACATTCCCACAGGGACGTTTTCGTCATGAGACCACCAACCCTACCAACATGCAATTTGCAGATTTTGTTCAGAGTTTCTTTCCCCAAAAATGGTCCTCCAGCAGTTGTTGGTATGTTTTTCAGGTGTTTCTGCTGCTGAACGAGATAAAATGAAGAGAAAGTCTGTGAAGGAAGGAGAATCTGTTACTCTAGATCCCGGAGTAATAAAACAACGAAATCATGTGATGACGTGGTATTTTAATGACACTCTCATCGCTGAAATCACTGGAGATCCCAACAAGTCCTGCACAGACTTTCATTGTCCTGAGAGGTTCAGAGACAGACTGAAGCTGGATCATCAGACTGGATCTCTGACCATCAGGAACATCAGAATCACAGACTCTGGACTTTATCAACTAACGATCAGCAGCAATAATCGTCGTCGTCGCCGCCGCAGCATCAGCAGTGTAAAGAGCTTCGACGTTACTGTCATTAGTAAGTGTCATTGAGATATACAGGCATTTGGTCTCATACAGAGGAATATAAATGATGATATAGATCAGTCTGACTCATTCATTCATACACACTAATGACGGTCTCTCTTTCGCTCCAGATTCAGGTCTGTCTCTGGGTGTTGTAGCAGGTCTGTCTGTTATTGTTCTTCTGCTGGTGACTGCAGCTGTAGCTCTTGGTGTGATTTTCTATCACCGCAGGAGCTTTAGAGATGGCAAGTTTCGCCTATACCACATTGAGAGGAAATCATCACCTTTATTGAGCAAAATCTGTAATTAATTATTTGTGTGATTATTTTTTAGGTCACGAGACTTTGCCGCAGGAACAGGATTAGTGGGTAACATGATTTGTACTGAAGGATTATTCCCATTGATAGATCTTTCCCTAAAATACTGTATCTAATGATCATCAAGGGGCCACTGACTCAGAACGGGTTTTTCCATTCCACCTCGGTACTTTCCGATTGTTTTTCTGTGTAATCACATGCTAGATAAACGTGTTAGACTGCAACACTTGTGTCTTTTACATCACATTACTCACAGCATGACGTAAACATGAAGTGTTTTTCCTGTTATTCTTCTTCTTTGGAATATCATTGTTTTACTCTATTGTCTCCAGTTGTTGATTATTATCTTCACTTGTTGATTATGGCCTCCACAGGTATTCCATTGAACATATAATGCTTTGCTAATATTTTGCCACGGCTTCATCAATAAGATGCAACGAAGACAAATATTGAGAAAAACTTACCATTATAACTGGAGGATTTTAACTACTTCTTAGTAAGAGTTTGATTTGAACTGCTTAATTCACCAACTATAAATCCCCCATATTTCTGCAACAAGGAATATTTTGTTTGTTACATACAATTTAATACTGCTTTAGATGATCTGACATGATCTGAACTGTCACTGTGGATAATATGAGCTGTGTGACGGGCAAGGCATTCTGACTTCTTGTTAATAATCAAGTTGTGCAACACTTTATTTTAAGGTGTCCTTGTTACACATGTTAAATGCACTTACTATTATAATAACAATAAATTATGCATAATTACATGCAAGTTACACTAAGCCAAACTCTAATTCTAACCCTAACCATATAGGAAGTATGTAGTAAATATTACTCAGTACTTAAATTTGTAATTACAAGTACAACAAGGACACCTTAAAAAAAGTGTAACCCCACGCTGTTCAAAATGTGTCAGTCATTTTGGTTCTGGATATATATATATATATATATATATATATATATATATATATATATATATATATATATATATATATATATATATATATATATATATTTCTTTTTTTCTAACAATGGTAGTTAATGTTAAATGTAGCACAGTTTTAGTATTTTGGAAGAAAAGAAAAAAAAGGTGTCATGTACTGTACTAGACTCATAAGCCAATGATTTATGCTGCAAGTTACAATACGTTCTCTCACTTTTGAACTCTTGTTTTAAAATGAACTAGTATTATATTGTATCATGAGGTGCATATTGTTTACACTGACTTTGTGGTTTTACAATAAACTGGGTAAATGCTGTAGTGTTATTATTCACAAAATGAGAACTTTATGTCTGTAATGAAGGTAAGACTGTTGGGGTAGGATGACCCCCTAAAAATTAGGACAGAAGGATTTTAATAATAATTACATGTCATTAAGTTAAATAGTATGTAAAAGCTCTTCATTAATCAACTGGCAAACATCAAATGAGTTGTTTTTATTATTAAAACATTTTACAAATTCAATTATTTAAAAGCATGTACTTGACAGAAATATAAAATTGAAGGCATATAAGAATAGAATAAAGTTATAAAAAATACTCTGACCTACAGAAAGCCCTACACCATAACAAAGCTTCGCTTGGCATCACTAACAATACCTTTAGACCACATTCTATTTTGAATGTCATTTTTATTTCCTCATATTGTGATTTATACTGTATATCATATGAAAAAGCATGCTTTTTAAATACGTTTGCACCAACACATAAAAGCTCTTGTTGATTTTATTCATTTGAATTTAAATCATTGAATATATATGGTTATATTAATAGCTCAAAATGCCAACATACGTCACAATATTTGTACAATCTGTTCTCATTTTAGCCACTGCTAGATCTGATGTCATAAACCAGAACTGCTGCGGTGGCCACTCCCACCAGAGCCGAGAGGACCAATCGGATCACAGCTTCAATAGAACCACAACAATGGACACAGACTTCTGAAATAATAAGTTAGCAGTAATAAATTAGTGATTTTCAACAAACCAACTTAAGTCTCTGTCAGGAATTTAAAAAGAGCAGGTACTTTTCTGTCAATGTAAGAAAAATTATACCTTTTTTGAAAAATAGCTTTATGCTAAATAACTATGAGCTTCAAATGAAAAAAAAAAAAAAAAAACACATGTATCAGCTCTGCTGTACCTTCACATGGTTGACAGAGTTGTGTGATGTCCAGATGTGTGGTCTGGTTTGTGATGGGATTGTTGATCACACAGCTGTAGCTGTTTTTCTCCTGATATTCCACCTCCAGAGGTAGAGAGAGACTGATGCTGAGATCAGACACACTGATGCTGGACAATAAACTGTTTCCTTTGTACCAGGAGAGAGTCACATGACTCACATTCACCACTGAACACAACAATGAACAATTCTGCTGTGATGAAGATGATGATGAAGATGATGAAGATGATGATGAAGAACATTGTGAAGAGTTTCTGCTGATGACAGGAACAGACAGACGAGCTGAAAAAAGAAGAGAATAATTTAGGGAGTATTTGACAAGACATTGCTTACTTCTTGAAATGCTTCTTGATATATTGTTCAGTAATCTGTCTCTAGGGTCACTTCTTCCTTTGTATTAATAGCTAATGTGTTGCTATAAATGTTGACACTTCTTTAAATCTTAAAGTTGTGAACTTTATATTATACATTGTATAATATATTAATTCTAACACTGCAGAAATTCTTGCTTATTTTAAAATACATTAAAGTGAACTTTTATATATTTTTTAAATGAACTTTGAGTGTCTGTGCAAAGCTCACTCCCACGGTTCAATGGGTTGGTTGCCATAAGAAATAGATTTAAACATTAAACTATTAATATTTACTTCTCTGAAGTATATTTAACCAATCAAGTGTGAGTCTGAGACACAGCAAACATTTATTACTTTGTACACGTTCATGTGACTTTCAGTAAAGCTGCTGTGAAGCAAAGGGTTTTGTGAAAGATGCTACATAAATATAATAAACCCAAATTTCACTTTTCATTAAAAGTAAATAGAATTAGGTATTTTGTGAAATTCCCTGAATGATAGTAGTATTTAAGGGCAGACAATAAACACAATGAACTTTTCATAGTTTGTGAAAAGATGCTTTAGAGTCCTCCAGTTTGTAATTGTTATTACAGTCTTGTATTTTTATGTATCTGTATTCATTCCACAGGACCATCAACTATTTTAGAAATGAACTCGAAATCATGAAAGTTAAGCCACTGCACTGTAAAACCCGACAAGTTAACTTAACTCAAATCGTTTGAGTAAACCGATTGCCTTGACTGTAATACCTGACAAGTAAACTTAACTCAAACGATTTGAGTAAACAGACATCCTTAAGTTATGTTAACTCAAACCGTTTGAGGAAACCGATTGCCTTAAACCATTTAAGTTGAAAAAACTAACAGTTATGAGTACTCTGAACTTAATTCAGTTGAGTTCCCTGAAAGAAGATATACATTGCAATTAAGTGATTAAGTGATTAATTGAGCTTTAGTGATGAACACCTGCTGTTAACAAACAGAATCACTGAAGAAAAGAGAGAAAGGAACTACAGCTGACTTCAGACACAGCCTCACTCAAACCTGACAAGTTATGTTAACTCAAACCGTTTGAGGAAACTGATTGCCTTAAACCGTTTAAGTTGAAAAAACTAACAGTTATGAGTACTCTGAACTTAATTCAGTTGAGTTCACTGAAAGAAGATGTACATTGCATTTAAGTAATTAAGTGATTAACTAAGTGCTGATTGAGAATTAGTGATGAACAGCTGCTGTTAACAAACAGAATCACTGAAGAAAAGAGAAACACAAGAACTACTACAACTGACTTCAGACACAGACTTAGATGAAATCAACTGAAATAAAATACATGAAATCTCTCAAGATCTGATTAAACAACCCACAAACAGCATCAGCAGCTCCACTTATTAATAACCAGACTGACTTTATTTCTGTCAGACGTCTACAGAAGATCTTATTGAGAATGAACTAAGGTTTAGATGTTGATTTATTGTTTCATTTGAAGTAACCATGTTAGAGATCAGTGTTTGCTTTAGTTGGGCTCTTGACCCTTGATTTCTGTCTTAGTCTTTTCTTTGGCTGTTATAACCATGTGTTTCTAAGACACATTTGTTGTAACTCAAAAGCCCCGAAGAAATGCCATCAGGTGCTTACCTAGGAGTAGGTAGTTATACTTTATATTGATGATGATAGTCATCAATTATGGAACTGTACGAAGTCTAATCTCTGACGAAATATATGTGTAATTAGTAGAAGTGGACCTAGTAAAAATGACAATAAGAGCCAGTGGTTGTGTGATCATCAGTTAATATACAAGTAACTTTCCAAACATTTTGTACACATTAATCTTTCTTCTATGCCAGTAGTTGGTCAAACACAGACATTAATAATCAGAATATGAACCTCTACAATGGTGACGAAAAAAACATGCTGCAATGCATGCTGGGTACTATTGAAGTACAAAACTCATCCATGGCTCCCAGCATGCAATGCAGCATTTTTTTTTTTTTTATGGTCACCATTGTTGAGGTTCATATTCTGATTATTGATGTCTTTGTGTGACTTTTACACCGTAGAAGACCACACTGTTTGAAAAGTCATTCATATTAACTGATTATAACACAACCACTTCCTCTTAGAATCACTTTTATGATAATCAATAAAATTACACAACACATATTTCATCAGAGATTAGACTCCGCATGGATCAATAATTGGTGATTATCATCACCAATATAAAGTATAACAACCTACACTTAGGTACAGGTGTACACCTGATGGCTTTTTTTCTGGGTGTTGGAATTACAACAAATGTGTCTTAGAAACACATGGTTATAACAGCCAGAGAAAAGACTAAGACAGAAATCAAGGGTCAAGAGCTCAACTAAAGCAGACACTGATCTCTAACATGGTTACTTCAAATGAAACAATAAATCAACATCTAAACCTTAGTTCATTCTCAATAAGATCTTCTGTAGACGTCTGACAGAAATAAAGTCAGTCTGGTTATTAATAAGTGGAGCTGGTGATGCTGTTTGTGGGGTTGTTTAATCAGATCTTGAGAGATTTCATGTATTTTATTTCAGTTGATTTCATCTAAGTCTGTGTCTGAAGTCAGTTGTAGTAGTTCTTGTGTTTCTCTTTTCTTCAGTGATTCTGTTTGTTAACAGCAGCTGTTCATCACTAATGTTCAATCAGCACTTAGTTAATCACTTAATTACTTGAATGCAAAGTTTTAAAACTCACAGGGTTTAAATCAAGGCAATCTGTTTACTCAAACGGTTTGAGTTAAGTTAACTTGTCGGGTTTTACAGTGTGGTAAGAAACCCATATTAAGGTTAGTTTCTCTAATAAATATTAGACAGAACAAGCACAACTGTAGCTGTGACTCACCATAGACAGTAAGATGTAATCTGTATGTGGTTGATTTTGTGTTTTTGATGTTTACTGTATAATTTCCAGAGTCTGTGATTCTGGTGTTTGTGATGTTCAGAGATCCAGTCTTATTGTCCAGCTTCAGTCTGTATCTGAATCTCCTACCAGGAACATCATCATATGTGGAGACAGTTCCCTCCTCTTTATTGATTTGAGCTATACGAGTCGCTGGACGTCCAAATGTCCATGTTAGCAGAGTTTTATTTTGTAGTTCAGTAACATGAGTCTGTAGATCGACTGATTCTCCCTCCGTCACTGACTTCACTTCATCTTCAACACCAAACACTGGAGAACAGACAGAGTTTATTTTTCAGTCACTTATTAAAGTTCTTGTTAAAGTTAAAATAAATCATCTTTAATCTTGTAGTTTTGAAATGATCACACGCTTTCTTATTGACTTTGACATTAAAGTGAGTCTCTGAACACTGTGGTAAAGTGAACTCTTTATTTTTCTTCAGAAAAGTGACTGTCGTCTAGTTGATCTCATGTCAGACTGTGTGTGAAGGACCTTTATCTCCTGCTCTTGTTGAACTTAAACCTCAGAAGTGAAATAAAGCTGCAGCAGCCGTTACAAGAAAAAGAAAAAAACACAGACAGATCTGTTCTGAGTACATTTAACTGGACATCAGCCGCCTGGTGATGATTTTAGGAGAGTAGAAACAACATTTTTATTTAACCATTAGACCAGCGTTACAAAACTTCATTTAAAGCATGTTGTTATATAAAGCATTGCAAATATATACATAATCCTCCTCATCAGTCATGATTTTATAGTCTGTGTGAACACCATTTATTTCCCCAAAAATCTATGAGCGAGAAACATCTCTCAATTTCACCTTTCTATTGCTCTATTTTCACAAAGTGCAGTTTTTTTTACTCTTCTGCTGTTGTAATTCAACTAATGTTTTATATCTCCCATTTATTTTATCAATGCATGATTATTTCATGTTCTACAAAATCCACACACACACACACACACACACACACACACACACACACACACACACACACACACACACACACACACACACTATATATATATATATATAGTCTGCACTCTACAAGTTACGTTGTACAGTCAGCTTTCAGAACATAGGAAAGTAAGTTGCTTTATTTTACATATTTAAATAAGATTTATGCCCTTTCCCACTTGTGCCATCAGACAGAAAAAGCCAACAGATGTTTAAAACACTAGATTCTGATTTCATCATTTAAGATGTCAATAGACAACGCACTGAATGTGAAACCAAATGCAGCAGTATCTCAGAGAGAAATGCTAGTTTGATTATGATTCTGGTACAATCATAACTATAAAAATGTTTCAGACTTACCAACCAGATGCCAAAAGCAGCAAAAAACAAACAAGCCAAACATTTTCTTCATCGGCTCAGAAAAGGAGAAATGTATTAGTCCTACAGAGATCTCTGTAATTACTTGAGATGAAAACTCTTCCTGTTTGTGTTCGTACGTGTCTGTTGTCAGCTGTTTTTTTCTTTTTCCTAAACCACAGTCCCTCTTGTTTTTGTAGAGCTACATGCCATTACATTAATGATAATGACCTGTCTCACTCTTGCAGTGACTAATTTAATTCCTAGTCTAAAAACAACTATAATATAGCTTATTTGTCTGTTTTAAAAAAAAAAGACTGCAAAGCAATTTCAAAGAAAGGAAGGGAACTCTGAAAGGGAACCTTATTTATTTCTAGCTAAATTTAACTGTAACAGAATTTAATCTGCACGCTCAAATAAAACTCTGAAAAAGTTTGAATGACTTTACTGAACACATTGTTTACAGTACATTATAGAAAAAAAAAATAACTGGTGTCAGGAGTTAAAAAAGCTGGAAATAATTTCTGAAATTAACTGAAATTAAGTTTTTCAAAGAGCTATGGTGTAAGATTCCTCCTGACCACTGAGTTGCAAATACAGGAAACACTTGGTGGAAGTAACTGCAGCCAAAGCAGAAACCACCATATGATAATAATAAAAACACATTGAAAATCTATATTTTGTATGTGTTTGTCTATTGGGTGATTGACTATCATGCAAAAAAAAACATAATTTCTTAGGAATTTTTTAGTATGATAATACCTCTTTAGCATTTTTAAGACATGCCATAGGCTACTACCTCTTTTTGCTTCCTCAATTTCAGTAGATGTTTGTAAATTAAACTCAATTGCAAACTCTCATTTACATAAAAACAAACATAGGCTATCTGAACTTTATCACGTCGCTGTATCCTGTTGCCAAAGGTCAGTGTGTCGCTCCTGTTATCAGAAATCCACAACTGTCTGCTGAAATCAATGAGATCATGTCACTTTGTCAGTGTTGCTGGCGGTGTTAATGTTGTTTGTTTGTTTGTATTTGAGCGAACAGTGCACCACATTCAACAGTTAAAGAATTCAGATTCTGTAAAAATGCTCAAAGAACTTATTTCATCATATGCGAATATAGTCTATGAATAAGAAACTATTTCAAAGAATAGAGCACAACAGTCCATATAAGTAATAGATTTTTACCAATAACTGATAAACCTTGTTGTGAGCTCTGAGGTTGTTAATCAGCTTTATTGGCATTTTGTTGAAGCCCTCTGTGTTAATTTGAATTATTTAAAAAAACATACTGTAACTGACTCTAGAACTGTGAAAGCCAGCCAATGAAGACACTGCCATTATACAGTATGACTGGTTCATGTGTTTCTGCTCTGGCTGCAGTAACTTCCACCACAGTGGTCAGGAGGAATCTTACACCATTTCTCTTTGCAATGTTTACAATATTTTTATAGAAACCCGATTCCAAAAAAGTTTGGACACTGTACAAATTGTGAGTAAAAAAGGAATGGAAAAATTTACAAATCTCATAAACTATTTTTATTCACAATAGAATATAGATAACATATCAAATGTTGAAAGTGAGACATTTTAAAATGTCATGCCCAATATTGGCTCATTTTGGATTTCACGAGAGCTACACATTCAAGAAAAGTTGGAACAGGGAGCAATAAGAGGCCGGAGAAGTTAAATGTACATATAAAGAACAGCTGGAGGACAATTTGCAACTTATCAGGTCAACTGGCAAAATGATTGGGTATAGATAAAAAATAGTGAAAAATAGCGAAAAATAGAGGAGCAATATCAGAAAGGAGTTTCTCAGAGAAAAATTGCGAAGAGTTTGAAGTTATCATCATCTACAGTGCATAATATCATCCAAAGATTCAGAGAATCTGGAACAATCTCTGTGTGTAAGGGTCAAGGCCGGAAAACCATACTGGATGCCTGTGATCTTCGGCTTAGACGGCACTGCATCAGATACAGGAACAGTACTGTAATGGAAATCCCAACATGGGTTCAGGAATACTTCCAGAAAACATTGTCGGTGAACACAATCCACCGTGCCATTCGCCGTTGCTGGCTAAACGGCTAAAACTCTATAGGCCAAAAGAGAAGCCATATCTAAACATGATCCAGAAGCGCAGGTGTTTTCTCTGGGCCAATGCTCATTTAAAATGGACTGTTTCAAAGTGGAAAACTGTTCTCTGGTCAGACAAATCAAAATCTGAAGTTCTTTTTGGAAAACTGGGATGCCATGTCATCCGGACTAAAGAGAACAAGGACAACCCAAGTTGTTATCAGCGCTCAGTTCAGAAGCCTGCATCTCTGATGGTATGGGGTTGCGTGAGTGTGTGTGGCATGGGCAGCTTACACATCTGGAAAGGCACCATCAATGCTGAAAGGTATATCCAAGTTCTAGAACAACATATGCTCCCATCCAGACGTCGTCTCTTTCAGGGAAGACCTTGCATTTTCCAACATGACAATGTCAGACCACATACTGCATGAAACTGAAATGGCCAGGCTGCAGTCCAGATCTTTCACTCATAGAAAACATTTGGCACAACATAAAGAGGAAGATGTGACAAAGAGCACCTACTTGAGCAACTAGAAGCCTGTATTAGACAAGAATGGGACAACATTCCTATTCCTAAACTTGAGTAACTTGTCTCCTCAGTCCCCAGATGTTTGCAGACTGTTATAATAAGAAGAGGGGATGCCACACAGTGGTAAACATGGCCTTGTCCCAACTTTTTTTAGATGTGTTGATGCCATGAAATTTAAAATCAACTTATTTTTTTCCCCCTAAAATTATACATTTTCTCAGTTTAAACATTTGATATGTCATCTATGTTGCATTCTGAATAAAAGATTGAAATTAGAATCTTCCACATCATTGCATTCTGTATTTAGTGACAATTTGTACAGTGTCCAAAATTTTTTGGAATCAGGTTTGTAGATCTGCTGTGTATTGTGTGTGTGTGTATTGTGTGTGTGTGTGTTTTTACTCAACAGTCAACCGTCACATGACATTAAGACTCAGGTGACACATAAACACTCATACAGTACAAATTGCTGAAATAACCACAACTGTACAGAGTGCATTATAGGACATCTTCACATCTCTACCATTTGACTAAAAGGCTATCATGACTGAAATGCCTTTTTGTGTAAGGCCAATATTTCTGAACCCTTTTTTGTTTGCAGCCATTTCATTTAATTCCTACACAAGAATGTCACAACAGTGAACCATGCATTGCATTTATTCTTTAAAACAGGGTGCTCTTTATAAAACAAGTAAATGAGGTCAAGATTCTTAGAAACAACAAATCCTCCTATTGCTGAATAGTGAGGAGTTAGTGAACACACACACACACACACACACACACACACACCCGGAGCATAGGGCAGCTATTATTGCTGTGGCTCCAGGAAGCAGTTGGGGGTTCAGTGCCTTGCTAAGGGTCAGTCGTGGTGTTGAAGGAGGGAGAGATCGCTGTACATTCACTCCCCCCACCTACAATCCCTGCCGGCCCAAGACTCGAACCCTTTTGGATTATAAATCCAACTCTCTAACCATTAGGCCACGACTTTCCCATGATGGGATGTCAATCATCTCATGCGCTGTCTGGCCAAAAACTGGGTAAATCAGGTTTGACTATCAGTGGGCTACAGATGGCCACTCTGACTACGAGCTAAACCATGTCTATGCTAAGACTACAAATTGAACATATTAAAAAAATGTAACTATACACCTTGTAAACACTGTTGACTTTGCTTACATGATGGAATATCATACACCTCATAAGCTTTTTTTTGCCAAAAAACGACACCAAACTCAACCAAATTCAAGGTTATCTGCGCTAGAAGTGGGATACACATAGGGCTATATCTGGTCTACAGTTAACCGAGATGGTGAAATTATGGCATATGATAGCGTTATATCTTTAGTACTTCTATTCCTCAGTTGTGCTGCATATAACCGAACACAACTCCCAAGCTATACCTTGCAGCTAAGTGAAAATCAATGCTACTCAAGTCCTCTTCACTGTATGGTAATACTGATCTGGTGATTCGCTTGTAATAATTATTGAATAGTCAAAATGATTTCAAACAGATGGAGAAAGATGTGTTTTGTGAGGATTCTAGCATTATTCCTATTGAATTTACTCTGCAAAAAATACTTCAGCTTGAATATCCTGTAAAATTCTCAGTAGGAAAATAAGCTTGCGCTGTTTTCTGATGATAACCCCTAGGTGGAGTTTATTCACTGTAGTACAGGGATCTCCACTCCAACCCTGCTCCTACAGACTGCTACAGTCCTGAAGACTTCATTTCCAACCCTGTAGATCCCAGTAATGTCCCCTGTTGAGAAATAATGAATATGTATAATACAACCACAGACCTGTCAATAACAAAATGAATTTAATTATGTAAAATTCCATAAGAAAATCTACACAACCCAATCATGACTAATGTTGCATCATGGGATTGTAGTTCGTTGCATCATAAAGGATGTTAAGTATGGGGCCTTATATCATTTTCCTATTTTTTTTTTCTCTCAATTTGTAGCCTTTTTTAGGAAATACTTATAGAATAATATTTTTTTTAAATGCTACAGTTGTTCTGTTAACTGTTTATGGTTGTGTATTATGGGGTGATTTGCAAATAAACTGTTTTAAATGCAATAAAGACTTCATTTTAAAATAATAGTATGTAAATTTACTGTCAAAAGATTTCAGATAATTTAGAACCTGATTTAATCTGCATGAAAAAAAGAGACTTCGTACTTTTTATAATGGAAGTATATTATGATTCATTGATGTATTTCAGTTCAAAATGTGGTATATTACCACATTTTTAAATGCTACAGTTGTTCTGTTAACTGTTTATGGTTGTGTATTATGGGGTGATTTGCAAATAAACTGTTTAAATGCAATAAAGACTTCATTTTAAAATAATAGTATGTAAATCTACTGTCAAAAGATTTCAGATAATTTAGAACCTGATTTAATCTGCATGAAAAAAAGAGACTTCGTACTTTTTATAATGGAAGTATATTATGATTCATTGATGTATTTCAGTTCAAAATGTGGTATATTAAACATTTTGGCAACCAGATGGCCCCAGTGTACACCATATTAAAAGGATTCACTTCTTGCTAGACACCAGTGGCTGGACACCAGTGGATGGACAGCAGACGTCATTTCCGTATCGTCATTCACTTTTCAAATTGACGTCATTTTCGTATCGTCATTCACTTTTCAATTTTAACACGCCATGTAGATGTCAGCGGTAAGAAAAAAATAATAAACTGTTGATGATTTATAGGTCATGTCAGAATTCAAATGCACAAACTAGCTAGTTAAAAAAAACGTCTTGTTTTCAAGGTACTGTGTCGTGTTTTTTAAAGGTATAAGTGAACTCTGGTGTGCCTCAATTCTAGAGCTAACGTTAGGTTGCTACAATAGATTTTCCAATTAAATCGTTCTTTGAGTGGTATGATTTAATATTGTAAACATGTTTTTTATTCACTTGGATGTGTGAAGATTGTACCCAGTTAACGAGATCTCATAGAACAGTCTTGGTAGAGAATAGTCTAAAATGCTAGGTTGTCTATGCACACCAGAGTTTGTTAGCTAACTATGTTTTTTTGTTTTTTAGTTGAAGTAGTACTTTTCCCTATGCAGGTGTAAATGCCTGATGTTTAATATGTTTATGATGATGTTTAAAGTGCTTTGGTGGCCATGGGTCTGTTGAAAGTGCTATATAGCCTAAATGCAGTCCATTAACCATTTTACATATTTTGTATAGGAGAATGTTAACATTTATATAAGTTTTTTTTTTTTTTTTTGTTACCACACAATTTTTTACAGTCCATCTACCACACACAACTTTTCACCTACATTGTTCAATTCCTTTTCTTTTTTTTTAAAGTTATTATTTGGATTTTTGTAAACTCTTATGAATTATAAGGTACTACCGGTATTTCATATGTGTCACTATACTTATTACGTAAACAATCTATTAATACTACCCTCTTCTTTAAGGCAAATCACATTAGTGTGCGTAAAGGGACGGAGCTACCACTAATACAGAAATGCACATGGTATCACTGCCCGCTGTGCAATTCAAACACAGTGGGGTACAGTGGAAACGGAAGACGTGGAGACCTTTGAAGGTTTTATACAGACCCTGAATTTCGTGAGCATTGCCCAGACTGCTAGTTTTAGGGGGCAGGAATGAGGTGTGGTGTGCACAGTGTGCAATAGTTTATTTGGAACTGTTCATGTTTTATTTTCTCTTGAAATAGGGACTTCCCCCACAACCTTAAGGAGCCTGACTGTGGCATCTTCATTCTGATGGTCAGATTTGACAAATTTTACTAATTAGATTGTGTAATTTCAAATAAATATTGCAAAACCATGAAGTGTTTATTTGATCTGGATTGTTTGGTAAATTGTCTGATCATGTGAATCTACGTATATTTTAAAAACAGAAGTGGTTACATTTACAAAAAAATAGAAAAAATAAGGATTGAATATCCAAATGGGCAAGGCAAAAAAACTGTGGTCCATTAACATGTACAAGTCTGTTGTATTGACAAAACGTTATAGTCCATTGATCTAGGCTGAATTTGAGTCACAAAAAATAGTGATATGATCTGAACAATATATATTTTCATGGTGGTTCTTGTGAATGCAGTTTGCATGAATTATTGATGTTATAATATTAAGTATATTATTGAGAATTGTTTTATGTAAAGAGATATGATAAAGATAATATTTCAATTTGCACACAGTTTTTATATTATATATTTTAAGTCATAAAAGTAAAAGGACAATACGGAAAATACGTGTGCAATTAAGCCTGCAAAGAATGCTGTCAATCCACTGGTGAAAACAGAAAATAAATATGCTGTCTATCCATGGGTGAGACTATAAAATAAATATTATGTCTATCCAGAGGTGAAAATATAAAATAAATATATGTCAATCCAGAGGTGAAAATATAAAATAAATATACTGTCTATCCAGAGGTGAAAATATAAAATAAATATATGTCAATCCAGAGGTGAAAATATAAAATAAATATACTGTCTATCCAGAGGTGAGAACTAAATATTCTGTCTATCCAGAGGTGAAAATATAAAATAAATATACTGTCCATCCAGAGGTGAGAACTAAATATACTGTCCATACAGAGGTGAAAATATAAAATAAATATACTGTCCATCCAGAGGTGAGAACTAAATATGCTGTCCATCCAGAGGTGAAAATATAAAATAAATATACTGTCCATCCAGAGGTGAAAATATAAAATAAACAAATGTCAATCCAGAGGTGAAAATATAAAATAAATATACTGTCTATCCAGAGGTGAGAACTAAATATGCTGTCTATCCAGAGGTGAAAATATAAAATAAATATACTGTCCATCCAGAGGTGAGAACTAAATATGTTGTCTATCCAGAGGTGAAAATATAAAATAAATATACTGTCCATCCAGAGGTGAGAACTAAATATGTTGTCTATCCAGAGGTGAAAATATAAAATAAATATACTGTCCATCCAGAGGTGAAAATATAAAATAAATATACTGTCCATCCAGAGGTGAAAATATAAAATAAATATACTGTCCATCCAGAGGTGAAAATATAAAATAAATATACTGTCCATCCAGAGGTGAGAACTAAATATGCTGTCCATCCAGAGGTGAAAATATAAAATAAACAAATGTCAATCCAGAGGTGAAAATATAAAATAAATATACTGTCCATCCAGAGGTGAAAATATAAAATAAACAAATGTCAATCCAGAGGTGAAAATATAAAATAAATATACTGTCCATCCAGAGGTGAAAATATAAAATAAACAAATGTCAATCCAGAGGTGAAAATATAAAATAAATATACTGTCCATCCAGAGGTGAGAACTAAATATGCTGTCCATCCGGAGGTGAAAATATAAAATAAATATGCTGTCCATCCAGAGGTGAGAACTAAATATGCTGTCCATCCAGAGGTGAAAATATAAAATAAATATGCTGTCCATCCAGAGGTGAAAATATAAAATAAACAAATGTCAATCCAGAGGTGAAAATATACAACCCATTCTCACTCCAAAGGCGTCAAAAACCGAAGCATGGTCAAGCGCCCCTAGCGTCACTGTTATGACGCCAAATGTGCCTCTCGGCGTCGACCATCGAAGCACTACGACCTTCATTGCTTTCAGTGGGAAACTTTTGGCGTCAGAATTCGACACGAGGACATGAGATGTTTATCGCTATGAAATCACGTTCAAGAAGTCTCATTCAGCACACATCGCGCGATACTTGCTATCAGTTCCACAGTTTGGGTGAGTAGTCGTATATACGCTCTTTTAATGCCTTTTATCAAATGTATTCTGTCTTCTTTATTAATCAGATTAGTGCCATATGTTTAATCGCTGTATTATATCGGTCATCCGCGGCTGTCTTTGAGTTTCATTGCATTTAAATAAATGAACACAGCTGCTAATTAGTGTGATTAAACTCTATCTGTCACGTGACGTGCCATAGACCTTCGATCCGTTTTATATTATTATTAATTTCAGGATCAATGATGTAAGTTGTATTTGTAGTAAAATCATGGTAATCACGACACAATAGTAATAAATGAAATGTGAAGTTAAAACACAGTAAATGGGACATTAGTAACTGTAACTGTAGTTTTACTATGATATATTAATAATCAATACAACAATACAATAATCACCAAACCAGCTATGTTTGTATCACTGTAATGTTAGTGTTTTTATGTGCTTTTATATGACAGATATCACAGTAATCATGTGTTCTGTACCATGCTTTTAATACCTTTTAATGTGAATCCAAAAAAAAAAAAAAAATCAAATTAAAAATAAATAATAAAACATGTATTTTTCCATCTTGCAGTTCATTCATATCAGTTTATATATATATATATATATATATATATATATATATATATATATATATTTTTTTTTTTTTTTTTTTTTATATATATATATATATATTTATATATATATATATATATATATATATATATATATATATATATTTTTTATATATATATATATATATATATATATATATATATATATATATATTTTTTTTTTTTTTTTTGCTCACAGATCATTATTAACATTCTGTATATAATTCAATTTTATTTTCTCTCCCCTTTTTTATTATTTATATTTTTAGCTGAAAAGACGTAAAGGCAGTCAGCCCAGTGGTGTTTCTGGAGAGGGATTCCTTCAGAAATGGAGAAGACAGAAAGCTGCGGAGGCAGATATTTGCAGCAGTAAGTCTGTGATAGTTTGTCTCTTTTATCAAAAATTCCTGCTGTTATAATTTGTACAGCATTTGTTGTTTCTTAAACTGTTGCACTGTCCAAATACCCACACTTGCCATCTTTGCACTTGACCACTTGATTACTTATTTAAAGTCTTTCCTGTATTTGGCCTAGTGTTCGAGTGAGCATGATGACCACGAGTGTGTGTCGAACTTTTCATGACCTGATGACTGTGTTTCCCAATCCTGATCCTGGAGAACCCCAGCACTGCACGGTTTTGGTGTCTCTCTTATCTGACAAACACATTTTTGAGGTCTTGGAGTCTTCACTGATGAGCTGATGAGTTGAATCAGGTGTGTTTGATCAGGGAGACATCTCAAATGTGCAGTGTTGGGCTTCTCCAGGACCAGGATTGGGAGCCACTGCCTTATGGGACACTTATGTGTTTAAAGAGATTTTTAATATCTAATTATCAATATTTCACATACTGTACTAAACACATCACAGTCTTAATAATCCAGTTTAACACTTGTATGATATTGTACAAGCCCCAGGACGGTCTCATCTGACACTATCAAAAGAATTCATATGACTATAGCTTGTTATTAATTACTTGCTTTCAATAATGGATTCATTTAACATTTAATTTTACAGCATCTTTACAGAGGCTGCTTTTATGGTCTAAACAAAACACAGTGTAATGTATAAGTTGAATGTAATGTAATATTTCTGTTTTACAGGATTGTTTGAGGATAACGCTGCAGTTCTCCATCATGCACAAGGACTCACCTCGTTAACTCTTTATCCCCCACACACACAGATATGGTCCCTGGATCAGTGATTAGACTTTGCAGTGGTTTGATTTTTGCAGAAGATGTAACTTTGTTTTATTTATAAGCTCATAATGAATACATTACAGAACCAGTGATGAAAACAATAGTTAAAAATAGTATTTTTCGTATTGATAAAGCATTTTGTTCTCTTTTTCAAGCTTCATACAGTGAACTTTTTAGACTTTAATTAAGAGTTTTAGTAAAGGAGATATTCATACACAGTCATCCCCTAGCTCCAGTCATGAAGTGAATTCATGATGTTATTGTCAAAGCTAGCAGGTGTTTTTTTTCCTGAACACTTTCTCTGTCTTCCATTGTTCAGACAATCAGTGTTTATTTGATGCTGTGCTGATTGAGTTTTATAGATGATATTGCACACTTGACATGCATGTCTTCATGTTGGTTTTTTTGTGAGTTTGAAACATTTACATTGTGTTGTATAACATTTTGGTCAATTTTATTTTTTTAATAAAATTGATCTTTTTCCAGTATTCTCTGAAAGACATACTGTATTTACTGTTTTGTTTTTTAATAAAAGCATTTTCATTTGCATACTGAAAATAGTTAATGTTTACAACATAACTGCCTTTTTATTCTTTATGGTGGCAAAAACGAGCTTGGTGACAGAGGATGCAGTGTGTAATTTGGGCATGTTGTCTTTAAATGAGTTTGACATATCAATAAATAATGGAAGATCCTTACAAAAATATGCATGTTTATTATGCTTTATGTATTTATTTGTTCATTCATTCATTCATTCATTTATAATTTCTGTTTTTATTCCTAGGGTTCAAATGGTAGAGAATGGTAAATCACAGAAACACAATTTTTTAACTTTAAAACACAATGTAATATACAATGTAAATTTTAGAAGCACGTCATTTGATTAGTAAATATATTTGTCTTTGGTCAAAAAAAAAAAAATACAAATCTTAAAAATGTGTCTTATATTTAATGAGAGGAATCTATCTGTTGGATACAACTGCGACTGCTGGGCATGTGCACATCAATATTGCCCAATTTTTGTCAAGCTGAACAACGGAGGAAGGTGAAGACGTTAATAAAACCGAATCTAATAAGTAGCAAGCTTAATCTATTGTTAACCGAATCTATCCCTTCAGCCGAAAAACGAAAGACATCTTTTTTTTTTTTTTTTTTTTTTTTTTTTTTAATGCTTTATTTAGTGACAATTCACATACAAATGAACAATAAAAGCAAAAATATAAATACTGTATATTCAACCTGACAATAATTGTGAAAAAAAAAAGAAAAGGTAAATACTAAATAAATCAACAAACAAAAATAAGAACTATATACAGAGGGGTATTAAAAACAAATCCATATCTCCAACTACAAAATAAGTATACAAAAGTCCTTAAAAAGGATAACGTTTCAAGGCTTTACAACAATCTATAGTCTTTTTTGCTTTGGAGTTCCTTACACATTCCATCACTTTAAGATACTGACGTAACTCAAATTTAAATTGTAAAAAATTAGGTGTACTCTTTGACCATCGACATTTATGAATGTGATATTTCGCTAATATAATAAACAAATTAATAACAAAATAGAATGTATTCTCTAAAGGCTTATCATAATAAAATAAAACATTCTTTTCTTCTAAAGTAATGTCAATTCCTGAAATCTCTTCAAAGAAGATCCTAAAATCATACCAGAATAATTTAGTACAAATACAATCAAAAAAAAGATGACATATACTTTCATCATTCAAATTACAAAAGACACATTTCAAATCAATATCCTTCTTAAATCTTTTAATAACCTCATTTACTGGATAAATACAATCAATAATTTTAAATGAAACCTCGCGAATCTTATTGATGACACAGTATCTCCTGGAGATTATAAAAACCTCCTCCCAATTAATGTCCTTAAAGCGAGAATTCCAAAAACTTTTAGCTGGGGGTATTCTAAATGGCCGACAAATCTGTCTAAGAAAATTATTATTGCATTTTTTATCAAGAATACTTATACCATCTAACTTTACATTTAAGTCATTAGTTATGTTCAAATCAAAAGCATCAGCAGCTCGCATCAACTGAAGAAGACCAGAAGGTATAGCATCAAAGACCACTGCATAATCCTTTGCAGAAATTGGAAGTTTAAACTTATCTAAAAATTCTCCATATGAAAGTAAAACACCATCAGAACGAAACAACTGTGTCACCAATATAATATTATTTCTGAACCAATAATCGAAAAAAAGTGTCTTATTCTTATATTTAATATCTTTATTGTTCCAAATCAAACACCTGTGGGGAGAGAAATTGTGTTTGTACACCAACAACCAAGATAATAGAGCTTGTCTATGAAAGTTAGACAGCTTAAGGGGAATTTTATTAATATCAAAGTTACAATTGAGGAGAAAATTAATACCGCCAATTTTGTCAAAAACTAAATTTGGGATGTAATACCATAATTGATTATTAGATTTAATACAATTTTGAATCCATTTAATTTTAAAGACAACATTAGATACTCCAAAGTCAATAGCATTTAAACCACCTTGATTAAATAAATTACCTAGAATGTCTCTATTTAAATAATGTAGTTTATTCTTCCAAATAAAGTTATACATTTTCTTATTTACCTGACTAATACATGACTTTGGAGTATCTAAAACCATTGCTGTATAAGATAATCTTGACAGTCCTTCAGCTTTTGATAGTAATATTCTACCATTCAAAGATAAATCTCTAATTAACCAAGAATTAAATTTATTTTGTATTTTATCAATCAATGGAAGATAATTTAAATCAATTCTTTCCTTCTGATTTTTACAAATTTTGATTCCCAAATAAGAAACCTGGGTTTTAACTGGTATACCACACAATTCCACCACACCATCAGATATATCTTTCAGTGGAAACAGTTCGCATTTATTAATATTTACAGTTAAACCTGAGACTGATGAAAACATATCTAAACACCTAAGTGCTGCATCTATTTCTCTGTTACTTCTTAAAAAAATAGTTGTATCATCTGCAAGCTGTGAACATTTTATTTCTTTGTCAAGTAAACGGATACCCTGAAATGGATTCTTTTTAATGTGAAGACACAACACCTGCATAACTAATAAGAATAAGAATGGAGCTGCAGGGTCTCCTTGTTTTACACCTCTAGAAGTGTTAAATCTGGGAGTTGTTCCAAAAGGTAATTTAATAGAAGTATTGCAATTGCTATAAATTGTACGAATAGCTTTAATAAAATTACTGCCAAAGCCAAAGAAACCGAGAGTCTCCATCAAGAATGAATGATCCACAGAGTCAAAGGCTTTATAATAATCAACCAATAATATATAACTTTCTTCATGAATTAAAAAACTATAGTCAATTAAGTCCAAGACTAACCGAATATTATTTCCAATATACCTGCCACGCATAAAGCCAGACTGGCAGTCATCGATAATTTTATCCAAACAAAGTTTCAACCTTTCTGCAAATATAGCTGATAACAATTTAGCATCATTATTAATTAATGATATTGGCCTCCAATTTTCAATACTAAGTGAATCTTTACCTGACTTTGGAATAAGTGCTATTAAACTTTGAGTCATTGTAGGCACCATCTGCTCAGCTTCCAATATTTCCTGAAAAACATGTAAAAGAAATACAGAAAGATCTTCCCGAAAGGTTTGATAAAATTCAGCAGTTAGACCGTCATTACCCGGCGATTTATTCTTCTTCAGTTTGACAATATTTTTGTTTATTTCATCCAGTGTTATTGCTTTATCACAATTATTTTTCAAGTCTTCATCTATTACAATAGAATTTATTTTAATATTCTCCAAGAATGACCGTGCATCTCCAATACCTTCATCTTTTGTGTATAACTTTTTATAAAAACTTGTTACGAACTGAGAGATCTCACTTGAGTCTGTTGAAACTTTATCATCAATTCTAAGTCTCTTTAAAGAAGATAGTTCTGTATTTCTTTTTTCCAAATTGAAAAAGTATTTTGAATTCTTTTCGCCTTTCTCCAACCATTTACGCCTTGACCTCACAAATGCTCCTTTAGCTTTATTCTCAAATATTTTATCCAATTCTAATTGAAATTTCACCAACATATCTTTATCTATCTGAGACAAATTATGTTTTTCATATATACAAATTATATCTTTAATTAAGGAATCCTCTTTAACCCTTCTGGCTTTGGCCATGTTTTTCCCAAATCCGATAGCAAATTTCCTTATTGAATACTTCATAAATTCCCAGTTTTTTCCAAACATTTTAGAAGTGTTTGCCTTATTATAAGAATCCTTTATAATATCTTTAATAGCTTTTTGAAATTGTTCATTTTCAAGAAGAGAATTATTTAACTTCCAATAATTAAACCCTAATTTTTTCCCGGCCAAACTATCAAAACTAACAATAACATTAATCATTTTGTGATCCGTAAGAATGGAAGGTATTATTTTAATTTCCTTAACTTTTTGTACTAAATCTTCAGATAATAACCAAAAATCAATTCTGGATTGTTTGGAACCATCCTTACTGCTCCAAGTAAACTCAACTTTGCCAGGATTCCTATTTCTCCATATATCAAGACAGTTAAGATGCAAACATAAGTCATTAATAATATAATAACAATGATTTCTTCCATGTCTTGGGGGCAGACAGTCCAATAAAGGATCACTGATAGTATTCCAGTCTCCACCCAAAACCAAATTAGCATTTGAAAATTTTGATAACAATCTTGAAACCTCCTCTTCAAAACTCTGCAACAAAGTTTGATTCTCATTTTTGTTATTATAAAACGAAAGACATCTGTCATACATGGATAAGGAAGTGTGACGCTGCTGCTCAGCTTTGATGTCATTGGCTATGAATTTTCAGGACAGTCTGTGGTTGGACTATCTTTTAACCCATATTAAACAGCGCATCATGTTAAAAAGTATGTTTTGTTCCTATCATCACATTAGTAATATATTAAGTCAACAATGAAGTGTTGCTATCTTGAGAAAAATGACATCTTTAGCGAGATCCTAATCCTAACCCTAAGCATAACTTCAATGAACTACAAAAACAGCCCCCTAGTGTTGCCTTTCTATAGATAGAACGACGGAGGCTTGTGGGTAATGTAGTTTAAAACTTTTTATTAACGAAACGAAATAAATTATTTATTTTAAGGAAAACTGGATATCTAAATATGTTTATTGTGCAAACATCTGTGATATATTTGAGAGGCAGGCTGAAATGTGGTATTTTACAGTGAGCAATATTTAAAATGCCTTTATGTCAGCTTTCCATTTATTTCTGAAAACTGAGCTCAACATTATTTTATCAGCATAGCATAAGTAATAATCCTGCCCATTTTCTCTTTGATATGTTAATTGGACTCTGATTTACAGCCATTTGAAATGTACAGTTTTGGGCTCTTCGGGGGGGTGCTACTGGGCCCCTGGGGGTAGCAGGGCAGTAAAACCTACATATATGTATTCTCCTCCTCATGAACAACAAACTGAGCTGAGTCACATTTATATCTGACAGTTTTCACAGTCCTCTGTTTTCTATTCTATTCATCATGGCTATTATACCTTTTGACAGGACATTGTGAGGCCATCTGATGAAACATGGAAAAATTAGAAAGAAATGATTTAATAATGAAAATAATAGATTATTTCTTTGATTTTTGAAGTAAATGGCAAGAAATATAATGGATGAACCTGCAACAACTTGCCATTATCTATTCCCCACTGTAAAGCAGTAATCAAGGACAATTTATACACATTGTGATACTTCACTATTACACAAGGACAAATTCATGCAGTGCTAAGAATATTAATTTATATATATATATATATATATATATATATATATATATATATATATATATATATATATATATATTAGCATTATATATAACTAATTAGCCGAAATCAGTGTAAAAATGTCCTCCTCACCCCCATATCTTGCTCCTCATGTGCTGGACATCAGTAATGTGCGTGCTCTTGGTTTTAATGCAGTACAAGATCCACGTTGATCATTCCTGCTACATTCTCAGTTATCCCTCAAGTGTTTGTAACAATAAAGCCCATGGAACCATATTGTAATGCAGAATAATTAATCTTGTAACTCCCTGTATTTCACAAAAAAATTTGCATATTTGTTACTAAAATATAAAAAAATACTTTCTGGTGTACTGATGTCCCAGATGTTATTAATCCGATCAAAAATGTTTATGTCTTAAATAAAAAAATAATCCCAATAATTAATATGTAGTTTTTCCAAATCTAAAATAAACACATATCAGCCTACCTAGTAAAATGATGTATTTACCAAGAATCTTCAGAACACAATATTCACCATTTTCATTTTATTGAAGCATAGACTATAAAGTTGATAAAGTAGCATCAAGACAAATAAGATTCAATGAAAATAATTATCATCAAAGATACATTAACCTCATATATAAATCAGTTCACACGGATGAGTGATGAAATGTCCTTAAAAGTCACAATCCAGTCAACTGTGATACAGATCATGTGATACATATAAGACATGTGATACTGTTCCAGAAAATAATGATTCCCATCATCACATCTAAACTGGTTTCATCTCCCCATCATGATCTTCTTCTCTCGTGTCTGGAAACAGTTTGTGGCTGATATCCAGCACTGATGTGGTGTAGCTTCTCTCAGCCAGAGGATCTCTCAGTCCTAACATCCCAGACCTGGTCAAAGTGAAACAAACAAACAATGCAGATGAAGTTGTTTAATGGACAGAGAGCTCAGCTTATGTTCTGTGTGATTTTACCCCTGTAGTACTGTACACTTACCATTCTTCAAGCTGCTTTAAGACCTTTTGAGAAGCTTTTTCTCTGAAGACAATTTACCACATCCTCTTCTTTCACTCCTTTCAAGAGCATCACTTGGTCAAAACCTCTCATTTGGCTGATGAGATCATCTGTACAAATAAAAATACTGCAATAAATATGTCATTCTCCAAGAATTAAGAAAAAGTTACAGAAGCAAAGGTCTTGCTCATGAGACTGCATTAGCATGTGTAGTTCTTAGAGACTCTAGAACTGATCTAATGTTGCAGTAAATGTGTTTTTTTCCTCTAGAATCTTTCTCCAAAGTTCCTGACTTCTCTCACAAATGTGTTTTATTCTGTGCAGTGTAAGGCCTGGCTTCAAACCAATCAACTATCAATTCACAATTTATAACATAACATTTACAAAACAATGAAATAATGTCAATTGTTGTTAATATCAACTAAACCAATTTCATGATACTTGTCTGCTTTTAAAACAGGTGGTGTGTTTTTAAAAACATAATATTAAAAATGTCCAGTCACACTTTGCTAACATGCTGTAATTGTAATAGTATAAAAAGAAATCAAGGCTGGCATGACCAGTTCTGTGAGAGATCATCATAAAATGTTGTATAACATTGCTTCAACACACACATACCAGAGGACTTCTGTTTGTTTGAGCTCAAGATGGCCGTCTTCATTCCTCATCCTGAGCAAATCATTTCCTTGGTCTTCCTTCTCTTCTGTGAAACAAGATAATCTCTACTTACTCTGTGTGCAATTAATATTGCTCATTAAACATAATTAAGTTAATTTAAGTAAGATTCAGACCAGAGCATTTTTGGAGTAAACAAATGTACCTGGGAAGAGCTGATCATGGCAAGATTCGCTGAGACTCAGTAATAGCTCTTTTAGGTTTTAGGAAGGTTTGTGAGGGTTGGCTCTTAAAATAGCTGTTGAGCTCGATATTTTAGACCTGAAAAAGAAGAACAGCATTATCTGGAAAAAATCCTGTAAGACAGAAGGAAGGAAATATTATTAATTACGTGCAGCTTGTACATTACACCTCTGTAAAGATGCTGTAAAATTAAATGTTAAATGAATCCATTATTGAAAGCAAGTAATTAATAACAAGCTATAGTCATATGAATTCTTTTGATAGTGTCAGATGAGACCGTCCTGGGGCTTGTACAATATCATACAAGTGTTAAACTGGATTATTAAGACTGTGATGTGTTTAGGGATCTTTTTAAGACTTTGACCCTGTCCAGATACCCACACTTGCAGTCTTGGCCACTTGAGAGTGTGTGTACGTGACAGTGTGTGAACGAGACTGTCCCCGGTCTTAATAATGCCAAAGCACAGCGTCCTTAACACACACTAAACCTCTCCAATACTGCTCCGGAGCACTATACAAAGCTTAGTGTATCCCATCATGCATCATGTTTTGGAATAAATCGTCAGACTTTTTGCCGAGATCTCACAAGAGGTCATGGAAAGCTGTCCAATGTACAGTATGTGAAATATTGATAATTAGATATTAAAAATCTCTGTAAACACATAAGTGTCCCATAAGGCAGTGGCTCCCAATCCTGGTCCTGGAGAAGCCCAACACTGCACATTTGAGATGTCTCCCTGATCAAACACACCTGATTCAACTCATCAGCTCATCAGTGAAGACTCCAAGGCAGATAAGAGAGACGCCAAAACCGTGCAGTGCTGGGGTTCTCCAGGATCAGGATTGGGAAACACAGTCATCAAGTGATGAAAAGTTCGACACACACTTGTGGTCATCATGCTCACTTGAACACTAGGCCAAATACAGGAAAGACGTCAAATAAGTAATCAAGTGGTCAAGTGCAAAGATGGCAAGTGTGGGTATTTGGACAGTGCAACAGTTTAAGAAACAACAAATGCTGTACAAATTATAACAGCAGGAATGTTTGATAAAAGGGACAAACTATCACAGACTTACTGCTGCAAATATCTGCCTCCGCAGCTTTCTGTCTTCTCCATTTCTGAAGGAATCCCTCTCCAGAAACACCACTGGGCTGACTGCCTTTACGTCTTTTCAGCTAAAAATATAAATAATAAAAAAGGGGAGAGAAAATAAAATTGAATTATATACAGAATGTTAATAATGATCTGTGAGCAAAATATTTATATATATATATATATATATATATATGACAATAAATATATATATATATATATATATATATATATATATATATATATATATATATATAAACTGATATGAATGAACTGCAAGATGGAAAAATACATGTTTTATTATTTATTTTTAATTTGATTTTTTTTTTTTTTTTTTGGATTCACATTAAAAGGTATTAAAAGCATGGTACAGAACACATGATTACTGTGATATCTGTCATATAAAAGCACATAAAAACACTAACATTACAGTGATACAAACATAGCTGGTTTGGTGATTATTGTATTGTTGTATTGATTATTAATATATCATAGTAAAACTACAGTTACAGTTACTAATGTCCCATTTACTGTGTTTTAACTTCACATTTCATTTATTACTATTGTGTCGTGATTACCATGATTTTACTACAAATACAACTTACATCATTGATCCTGAAATTAATAATAATATAAAACGGATCGAAGGTCTATGGCACGTCACGTGACAGATAGAGTTTAATCACACTAATTAGCAGCTGTGTTCATTTATTTAAATGCAATGAAACTCAAAGACAGCCGCGGATGACCGATATAATACAGCGATTAAACATATGGCACTAATCTGATTAATAAAGAAGACAGAATACATTTGATAAAAGGCATTAAAAGAGCGTATATACGACTACTCACCCAAACTGTGGAACTGATAGCAAGTATCGCGCGATGTGTGCTGAATGAGACTTCTTGAACGTGATTTCATAGCGATAAACATCTCATGTCCTCGTGTCGAATTCTGACGCCAAAAGTTTCCCACTGAAAGCAATGAAGGTCGTAGTGCTTCGATAGTCGACGCCGAGAGGCACATTTGGCGTCATAAAAGTGACGCTAGGGGCGCTTGACCATGCTTCGGTTTTTGACGCCTTTGGAGTGAGAATGGGTTGAAATATAAAATAAATATACTGTCTATCCAGAGGTAAAAATATAAAATAAATGTCTATCCAGAGGTGAGAACTAAATATGCTGTCTATCCAGAGGTGAAAATATAAAATAAATGTACTGTCCATCCAGAGGTGAAAATAGGAAATAAAATTGCTGTCCATCCAGTGGTGAAAACGGAAATTAGCGGCGAAACGGAAATGACGTAGGCGGTCTATCCACTGGTGTCCAGCCAGTGGTGTCTAACCGGAGGTGAGTCTGCGGGGCTGCAGCTGGATGCTATAGCCCGCAGCAGCCACGCCCATCAGAGCAGTGAACACCAATCGGATCACAGCTTCAGTAGAATCACAACCACAGACATGAACTTCTAAAAAAAAAAGAAGCTTCTCCTGTCCAGCAGAGGGTGCACATTAGAGCTGTAATCGGGCCTTAAAAGTTAGGCCCGACAGGACCAGTGGCGATTCTAGACTTTTTTAACAGGGGTGGCCTTAGTGGAGCACTGATTAATTCAAGGGTGGCATCATAAAATCATGCATCGAACACCATACTCATAAATTGAAGGACAAAGGCCGTACTCTTACATCAAATTTCACTGCGGGTTGAATGCCCTTCTTTTCTGACCTTGTGTGGTCTTGGGAAACATCCTAGCACAGGTTGAGTTGGATCTGCTGCCCTTGATTGGGAGATGTCTGGAAAGAACAAAAGTAATTCAACAAATCATACAAACATGTGTTTTCTATATACAGTAAAATACATTTTGTTGTATTAACTAAAACAAGTGCAATTCAATCAGATATAGCTGAGATGGCATACCTCTGTAAGAATCTGAAGTGTCTCCAGTACCCTTGTCTGAATCTGAAATAGCATTTAGAATGATTTCACATGATTTCACTTAGATGCCTAAAACATTTTTATTTTGTGTAGGCTAAATAAAAATGCTGTTACTATTATTTTTTTCTAAATACATAGCCTATTAAATCAATGATACCATAAAATTTAATTCTAGATTTTACATACCTAGGCTATCAGGTGAAGCTGCTAGCTCAGTCGCTTCACCCTGCCTGTCATCATCCTGATCTGACTCGCTAACATTATCTGAACCACTGCTGGTACTGCTAACTTCAGCTGCTCTGATCAGTTCACTGTCTTCATCAGCTTTTCTTGCTAACAAAGAACTGTTGGATATTCTGGTTCCTTTTCATACTGCAATAAAGTCAGATTTCCTTCAGAACAGTCCAACCAACCCCTAGGCTACATAAACACCAATTAAATACTTTTTTCCCCGTTTACATTATTAGCAATTATTACTTACATTATTATTAGAAATTGAAATGAAACAAACATGAAATGGCACAATGCACAACAAAGAACGTATTATTTACAATTAATTACACAAAATTAAAGCTTAATCAAAGGCCACATCTGACCTGTGAGCTAAACTATTACTATTTATAAAGTTTAAACGATATAGACTACTCTTTCATGTCATTACTGCATTGGTGATGTGCAAGTCGAATTCAGTGCCTGTCACTTTAAGACCCTGACGTCTGTGAGGTTTGCTTGATTCTCACGGTTTAAGCTTAATTGTTGTTGTGCATTGTGCATAAGGATATGTGGATGAAATGAATTATGTTTTCCATGTCATTTGTTAAAATAAATTCTCTAAAGCCTAACAACTCGAAGAAAATCTGTCTTGGATTACAGGAGATACTGTAAGTGTCTTGTAATGACAAGAATTATTTCCTGGATTTTGTATCACCATAGTCCCTAACTGTATGTAAATGGAGGAAATTGGATTCAAATCGAAAACATTTTCCCCCATTTTGTGTCCCCCCCACTTCTCAAACCAAAGTTACACCCTTGCAAATAACTATCTCCAGATAAATGGTTGCATATCCTTTACTCAAATTCAACTAAACCCACCAGTAGACCTTAATTTCACAGCATAGGTATGTTAGCAACATAGGGCTTGAAAACATTGACTATAGAACGAACAAAAACTAATTCCTGCGTGGAATTTATCTGGGAATAAAGCCTAAACCTAATTTACTGAAGGTAGGGGCGAGCTATGGTGTGTTTAATTTGGTTAAAATCTAATGTAGGCTACGTTTTTTTTTTTGCACAAAATTGCGTCCGCTAATCTGCTAAATTAATGATAAATCTTTAAATGCTTTTTACAAAAGTGACCTACAGTTAACAGTTAATGATCTAGCAAATGTCGACCGAGTAGGCAGAATAGGGACCTAACTTACAGTAGATAAATAAATTAGCCTACATGACGTGATTCAACAGACCTGATACTGGGCTGTGTGTGCGATTAGATATCAAGGCAGATGTGATAGGTAAATAGATATCTTTGCGTGCTGTAAACTCACATGCTAAAAAAACAATAAGCCATGTATCGTTTGTTAGCTTATATCAAACACTCGCTACTTACATTTCTGAGTTCTGGTGTCTGACTGTCCAAGCTCCCACGCTGATTTAAAGGGGGGGTGAAATGCTATTTCATGCATACTGAGTTTTTTACACTGTTAAAGAGTTGGATTCCCATGCTAAACATGGACAAAGTTAAAAAAAAATTAAGTTGTACATTTGAAGGAGTATTTTTGTTCCCAAAATACTCCTTCCGGTTTGTCACAAGTTTCGGAAAGTTTTTTTCGAGTATGGCTCTGTGTGACGTTAGATGGAGCGGAATTTCCTTATATGGCTCCTAAGGCACTTCTGCCGGAAGAGTGTGCGCTCCCGTATAGCAGAGCACTGAGAGCACAGACATTTCACTGATCAGAACGATTCACTGATCAGAGCGAGAGCGTCGCGAAAAGTCACAAAAGAAGTGTGGTTTTGGTTGCCAGGGCAAGACAACCCTGCACAGATTACCAAAAGAGAAACAGCATTAAGGGACCAGTGGATGGAGTTTATTTTTACAGAGCATCAACGGAGTTGTGCAAGTGTTTGTGTTTGTTCCCTGCATTTCGAAGATGCTTGTTTTACAAACAAGGCCCAGTTTGACGACGGATTTGCATTTCGTTTATTTCTTAAGGATGATGCAATACCAAGGAAAAAGGGTCACGATCGTGTGTTGGAACCGCAGGCGGTGAGTAAAACTGCTTCAGATATCTCTGCCTCCTTGTTAGTGCGTCCCCTCCCATGCCAGAGACCCGGGTTCGAGCCCCGCTCGGAGCGAGTCGTTGCTGCTGCTGCTTTCGTTCAGTTTCAGCCTCTGGATCTGATTCTGGATCATAAATAAACGCTGAATCTGACTGTTAGCCATGGTTTGTTTTGGATGATGGGTTTTCCCTCACGGTAATGTCAGAGCCTTTAATATGTTTTTCAACGGCTCTGGGTAATGTCACAGCTTCCAGACGCGCTCAACGCAAAAGCCTACTTTTTAGGCTTGAAGGATGCAGTACTACTCTATATGTACTCAAGATTAACAGGATATTTGAGTGAAAACGAGCATTTCACCTCCCCTTTAAAGGCAGCAAAGTGCGCCAACAAAGGTTCCGCCTTTGACCACGTTAATGGCCAATCGTAGAGTAGGATTTTGGGGTGGCACCTGGGGTGGCCAATCGAAACTCAGGGGTGGCGTGGGCCTAATAATAACCAATGATTAACTGAAGATGAACACCGAGCCGAGCCAGATGATGAACGAACATGCCCACTGCTGGAGCAGTTCTCGTTCTCGAGTCAAGAACCGGTTGCATCGGTTTTCGGATCACCAGTACACTCAACCGAGAATTGTTTCTGTCGGACGCATCTTATTTGTGAACCGATGAACTGATGATACTGCGCAATTGTGTAATATTTCAATTATTTTGTTAAACATCGGAAAGTGTGATAAAATAACTATTTTATAATGACACCTAATTTATTTACTTTATATCTTCAAGACTTAAATCCTCGTATGCACGTTATTGCTGTTACTGTATTTGGGTGCGTTGTTGCAAAACTTAATTGTAAACTTTTCATGATTATGAAGTTTTTAACTGACTAAAGTTATGATTACTGACTTTATATATTTGAATGTTTGATAGATTTGACGCCATTACGTCATCGCCAATACCGTCATTACGTCGAGCGTAAAAGAACCGGTGAACCAGTTTTTTCAACCGGTTTATTGAATCGAACAGTCCGAAAAAAATGGTTCACAGAAAAAATTTGAATTCCCATCACTAATTTATACACAAAAGAACCATAGACAGTAAAAAAAAAATGGACACAGCGACCCCATTGGATTCAACAGAGCAAAGTGAAGTCGATTAGAAGCACTTAATTCTGGGGGTCGGGCGCACTGCGCAGACTCAAACCGAGCTTGATGACGTAGATGTCACGTGAGCAACCTGTACGTTTTCTAATCGCTGTGCCAAGAGAAATCTGAATCACCCACCGAATCTTGCAGAGAAGGCGAGCGTGAACAGGAGCAAATTTTAGTAAGTATTCTGATGAATTATCTCCCTTGTGCCTCCACATCCCCCCGATAGCCTCATAGACAGTAAAAGATTGTCTGCGAGCTTCTCCTCCTGTCCACACTGTAATTTCTCTACTGTGCAACAGAGAGTCGCTGGTTATGAAGCAATCGTTAGCCTATTTTTTACAAAAACTGCTTCTACGGGACCATAAGGTAAGATACAAGGTAATGGGCCTTTTATACATTTTCGTGTTTCTTTAGAAATAATTAATGGACAAATGGTGTCTTTAAATGCATCAGATGTAAAGTTATTCGCTAGCAAAACCAATGATGTAGCAGCAGTAGATTTTTGACAGCAATTCAGTAGATTACCAGAAATAAAGAGCTGAATCTGATCAATATTATTATACATTTTACAATCTCTAATCCGTGGAAGCTTGTTTCTATGGAGAGCTGTTTCCACCACTTTTTTTTCTTTCTTGCAATTGTTCGTTAAGATCTCACAATTCAGAAATGTTTATAATTCACAATTACAGGAAAAAAAGTTGCAATTTTCTTTTTACCTTGTCTATTTTATAGTGAAAAAAACTTGCAAAGTAAACTCTGAATTCAAAGTAAAAGTCTGAATTATGAGATTTAAAGTCATAAATAACATTAGGATTTTTTTTTTTTTTTTTTTTTTTTTGGTGTAATAAACAGGCTTCCGTACAAAATAAAATTTAATGAAGATTTTTTTTTTTTGTATTTATTTATTTTTTTATAATTTTAATATTTTGTCTTTACAGGAGATAAAAGTGGAACATCAAGAGGATGACGTCGTTGTGTATGAATCTGTTTTCATGAGTAGATGATCAAACTTAAATCTATATAATATATCAGGAAATCCCAGCAGAATGATTCTGAAGCGTCTGAAATTCAGGGAGGACGGATGAAAAGACTTTGTACAGTAGTTCTGTGACTTCTAACAAACTAAATCTAAATCTTGTGACTCATTGGAGCGTTTTCCTGTTTGACATTCAAAGCCTCAAATCGGTTTTGTTTTCTTTTAGAAAAAGCCCTGAGACAACAACAAACACTTGGTTTTCTCACAATTAAAAACAGAAAAGTACAGCAGTGGTTTTGATTTGTTTGATTGTGTGATCTGTTGTGTGAGCGATGTCTTTACCGCTGGTTTGAGGTCAGTTTGTGATCAGCGTGTGGTCGAGGGATGTTTTCCATTCTAGTGCACATGACGCTTTACACAAAACAGCTTTTAACTAAAATACTGAACCCATCAATTCTGAAAAGACTCAGATTAAACTGTAAAATATGAAATATATTTGTGTATAAGCCTCATGATGTTATATATACTCAAGCTGTGATTCTGCTGATAACTCATTCTAGTGTCAGTAATTATTTATTTAAGCTTCGGCATAGGAGCAGTTGTGGTTTCTAAGAAGAGTAAATCTAGACATCACACAAATGCAATGTATGTTTCATTGTTAATGATATTCTTATAGGCTTTAAGTGAAATGGCTGCAGACAAAAAGGGTTCGGAAAAATTGTCCTGACACAAAAAGGCATTTCAGTCATAGCTTTTTAGTCAAATGGTAGAGATGTGAAGATGTCCTATAATGCACTCTGTACAGTTGTGGTTATTTCAGCAATTTGTATTGTAAGTGTGTTTATGTGTCACCTGAGTCTTAATGTCATGTGACGGTTGACTGTTGAGGAAAAACACACACAATACACAGCAGATCTACTTCTGTCAGATCATATGTAGCTATGAGCTCAAACAGCCCGTCTTGTTACACTAACTCCTCTCCAGTGAATGTCTGGTTGGGATAAACAACTTACAAAGGTTTTTTTTTTTTTTTTTTTTTTTTTTTTTTTTGCACTTGTAAAAAGCAAGTTTTATAAAGGAATCACCATTTTTACTTTGTCCACTACACAATTCTCTTGGAAGATAACACAAATTCACAGAAGGCAAAATAAATGTACAATAATATAGGTACACACCTTATTTAATTTCATAATTAGTGGTTTGATTTGAGTTTAAAAATGGCGCCATCTGGTGTGTTTTTAACGGCGTTATAGCCTCTCAGATCTGAGAGGTTTTATTTGTTCAAGTTAAAAGCTCACACTTTAAAGACTAATACTACACTGAAATGCCAGAGATCTTCTTATGAACAAACATTTCTCAAATCTCACAGTAAGTCGAATTTCAACTTTTATTTTGGTTCAACTGTATTAATCAGATTTAAAGGCTGCTGGGTAATATTCACTGTTTTATTCATGTGTCAGTTTGAGTCAGGTTAAAGCTGCTGTGGTCTGATTTCTCTTCATCTAATGCGGTTTGCAGGACAAACAGCTCCTGCAGTAGCGTGTCTATTATTAGATGAATGCGGTCAGTGTATCTGTCAGTCTGAGACTGAAGCGTTTCTTAATTTTCTCTCCTGCTTTATATGAACCAATACATATTTAATAATAAAACATAAAACATATCAATAAAACATATTTACAGTTAAATGAATCCATCAGTCAATTAAGAGTCAGAAGTCAAACAAGATATCATTATGCATCATTGATGAACTACACAGAGTGACTTCTGATCATCTCACAACACTATTTACAAATATCTAAATTAATATTCATGACTTAAACACTTCACTCTTCTGCTAGTTTTCATTCAGCACCAGAATTCATTAGAGAACATAATAATTATAATAAGTCGTTTGCATGACTTCCTGTGCTCAAGGAAGTGGTCGTGTGAGAATAAACTGTGACAGAGGTTTAGTCTTGTTGAGGAAAGACCACACACGCACACACACACACACGCACACACACACAGCATCAGTTCAGGCGTGTTTCAGACATTATAAGAGTTACTGGGATTCAAGTGAACTGATGAAGATAATGTTTCTCAAATTAGTTTTGTTCAGTGGGTGGCGTCTGCTTGGTGAGTTTGAAATGTGTTTATGACTTCAGTTGCTTCTTTTCTACCATGTAATTATAATAATAATACAAATAAAAAAAATCTAATCTGTGACAAACTCTTCTTCAGATGTGTTTGCTGATACAGTTACAGTGAAGTCAGTGTCAGTGCTGGAGGGAGATTCAGTCACTCTAGACTCTGGTCTTACTGACATAATGGATGAAGATCTGATTCTCTGGAGGTTTGGAGCTGAAAACACTTTAATAGCTGAAATCAGTGTACTGGAAGATAGAATCACTGTACATGATAATGAGCTCGGTGGGAGATTCGGAGACAGACTGAAGGTGGATCATCAAACTGGATCTCTGATCATCACAGACACCAGAACTGAACACACTGGACTCTATCAACTACAGAGCAACAGTGTGAGAAAGAGATTCACTCTCACTGTCTATGGTGAGTTAAATACTGGTTTCACCTTTTTAATTACCTGTAAATTAAAGGTAATTTATTTTACATTTCTTTTGTTAATTAAATGATAAAATAACAAAAATATTTCAATTAAGCATACGTTAATTCTTTGTTACTTGTCCATGTGTAATAATCTTTTATAAATAAGGAGAGAGAAGTGAAGATCACTGTCGTATAAGAAACTCATCGACTGACTGATGCTGCAATAAACACTTCCTGATCTAGTCAAGTTTGTCTCATGTTTTCAGCTCGTCTTCCTGTTCCTGTCATCAACAGATACTGTTCATGCTGTTCATCATCATCATCATCATCATCATCATCTTCATCATCTTCATCACAGCAGAATTGTTCACTGTTGTGTTCAGTGGTGAATGTGGGTCATGTGACTCTCTCCTGGTACAAAGGAAACAGTTTATTGTCCAGCATCAGTGTGTCTGATCTCAGCATCAGTCTCTCTCTACCTCTGGAGGTGGAATATCAGGAGAAAAACAGCTACAGCTGTGTGATCAACAATCCCATCACAAACCAGACCACACATCTGGACATCAGCAAACTCTGTCAACCATGTTCAGGTATGACAGACTGAAATATGTGGGCTTTTTTCCATACAATGGAGTTCATATAGTTATTTAACAAAAAGTCCAAATAAGTCACACGTGCAGCAGCACTGATATAATACACATTTATGAATCAATTTGTTGATGTCTTGTTTAGAGTCTCTAAATCGATTTATCATTGCTCTCTCTCTGCTTTATAATTATTATTATTATTAATTAATGAATTAATTAATTTTTCTTTCTTTCTTTCTTTTTTTTCAGAAGTGCATGGATGTGATACTATCGAGCCTGTGATCCGATTGGTCGTCACTGCTCTGATGGGCGTGGCTTCTGCAGCTGCTGCTGTTCTTCTGCTCAATGACGTCAGATCTACAAGAGGTTAAAAGAAGAAAACAGACCAGATATCATAAATATTCTCACATATTCAGGAATCCTGATCGTTAAAGATTAAAATATCTGTGGTCTAGAAACTATAAACTACATCATATAAATGTTCATTACCAGAATTATTATTTTTAATATGGTTGGCTCCATCTGGTGGATATAATTATGAAAATACTTCTATATTTGAAGAGTTCATGTGCAATAAACAGATCATCCTGATTTTATCAATTTTCAAAAAATTATATTTTTTCATTGTGCATTCCAATGAAGCGCAATCAAACTGCAGCTGGGTTATTTTGATTAGAAAATAATTATAAATAAATAAAAACAGCTAACCAAACAAAACACAATAAAAACATGATTTTTTTGCAAATAAACTCTTAATTTGTTTTATTCTGCAGTGGCATCAATTTCATATTTGTTTGTTAATCACTTTTCGTAATATGTTTGTTTGTTATTTACTTAATTTATGTTTTGTTGCTATGAGATTTTAATTTTGTTTATATGCACAAATACTGCAAATGCTTGCAAAATATGAATGTAAAATATTAGATATCATACTAACAAATATTCGTAGAGAGAGAGAGAAATCTATGAATCATACAGTGATAAAGTGACGTATAGTGACATGAAAACAACAAACTATGAATTCAGACTGAACAATTACTCAGTTGGTCTGATGTTTGAAGTGCATTAAGTATTATTAGCTAATCCTCAAATTATGACATGACATACCTGACAAATTCTGGATTCAATCAATATACTTCTGTCCAGCCCTGAGCAAGAGGCATAGAAAAGGTCTTTATTTTGTCTTACGAAAAATCAAACGTGTGCAAGCGGTACACAATCCTAGTACAATTTGGTAGATCCCACACTTTGCGTTAATCTTTCTTACACACTTGTCACACACACACACACATCTGTGCAAACACACTGTGGATAAATGAGGGCCCTTTTCTTTTCCAAAACAAACTAATAATTATATCTTCAGAGGTGGAGAATATTGTATTGATTCCAGTTGAAAAGGTTCATGTAGCGTGGATTAAAATTCATATAAAGAGTAAATCCTTTTCACTGAAAGTGTTAAAAATAAGATTAAAAGTCGTCATAGGTGTGATTATGATGATGATGATGATGATGATGATGATGATGTGACGCTGAAGTCCATGGAGGGGTAGTTCGTTTAAGACATACTTGCATGTGACTGACAGAGTTCAGTGATGTTAAGATGTTCACATGATTATGGTGATGATGAAGAGTTACTGCTGATGATCGGAGCAGGCAGAGAAGCTGAGAAGTTATAAAGTCTGAGTTTTGAAAAGCACATCATGTGCTCCCAGCAGCCAGGCCACAGCAAGCCACACCAAGGCCTTTAAGCTTCTCCTGTCCAGCAGAGGGTGCACATCTCAAGAAAAAGATCCTTTAAATATGGCAAATAAATGGCTCCTCCACTGACAATCTTGAACAAGTGAGCCTCTGTCTACAAACAGTGGTTCCCAACCACGTATGAATGTATTTTTGATTCAAAACGACTGAACACCTGAGACAGTGTGATTTGTAGTTGTAGAAAAAAGCCACACATGTGTCTCAGTAAATTTGAAGTCACAGAGAGAAATGTTTTAAGAGTTTGCAAACCTGTAGACTTTTTTTCTCTCCCACAAACACAACAGTTACACCTTCTCAAATTCTTCATTGCAGGATCACAAATCCTATTCTACAAATCACAAATTAAGAAACTCGTACGCTCACATTTTTGAAACAATTGCTGCAGTGAATGTGGTGCAAAACGCATTTACACACCCGCATCAAGAAATGGAGACGTGGAGAAATGTTGCACATCCGCAAATCAGTATATGAATTCATCCATATGAGTTGCACACTTGTAGAATGTTTTCTCAGAAATGTCTTGTATATTTTTCTAACACAAACACAAAGTACATAACTACAACTGCTTGAATCTGCTGCGATGAATCTCAAACACTGTTTTTCACTTTCAAGTGACAAGTTTCGCGCTCTCCCTTTTGCACCGAGATATTTGGTTCAAAAGTGATTTGTGCATGACAATGCCAGACCACGTACTGTATCAATTACAACACCATGGCTGCTGAAATGTCCAGCCTGCAGTCCAGATCTTTCAGTTGAGCAGCTAGAAGCCTGTATTAGACCAGAATGGGACAACATTCCTATTCCTAAACTTGAGCAACTTGTCTCTCAGTCCCCAGATGTTTGCAAACTGTTATAAAAAGAAGAGGGGATGCCACACAGTGGTAAACATGGCCTTGTCCCAATTTTTTTTTTGATGTTTTAATGCCATGGAATTTAAAATCAAACATTTGATATGTCATCGATGTTGTATTCTGAATAAAATATTGAAATTTGAAACTTCCACATCATTGCATTCTGTATTTAGCCACAATTTTTAAAGTCTCCCAAATTGTTTGGAATCAGGTTTGTACTTATATATTTATTTACAGTTTTTTACAGACGCTAGGACACATTTCTCAATACTTGGGTCACTTTTGCAAAACTCTTCACACAGTTCTCCTAACCAACTTTCAGCTCGGCAAAGCAGTTCATTTCACATTCAAAATGCACTACAACTACCGAAACACTCTCTTCAGGTCTCAAATCAACTCATTCTTCCAGAACACTAGCAAAGGTTGACAGTCGACAAACACACTTTGTCATCCATAAAACAATGATCTAAAAATCCCTAACAACATGTAGCATTATACAATGATTTCTTGTGTAAAACACAAAACGTTTATAATTCACTGCAATATATGTTACTGGATTTCAGTGCTCACTGTGTGAATAGTTTTGCAAAAGTGACCTACAGTAAGTATTGAGAAATGTGTCCTAGTGTCTGTAAAAAAAACTGTAATGTTATCTTCAGCACTGACAGAAAAAAAAAACAGGATATGATCTTTGTTTAAGCAGAGTTATAGCAAGAATAGTTATTTGTAGAAATTACTTTTGGTTTTGGTTTTGGTCATACCAGCACTGTTTATTTAGTGTATTTAGAATTATGATGCATATGCATACAAAATTATGTTTTATATTTTACAGTATTATCAGTGTTTGATTAAAGACCTTTTTTTCATGCATTTATATCATCAACCGCAGAAAATAGGCATATGTTTATGCAGAGGCTGTTTGTCCACCAACAGATAAAACCTTTTGTCTCTACAGCTGTAAATAAATCAGACGACAGAAGGTTTCACTTTGAATCACAGAGTGAGCAGCCAGCGGAGGCCAGAACTTTCACAGACTTTTTTTTTTTTTTTTTTTGGAGAACCGTAAAATTTCACTACTTACATTTATAGCTAACTATCTTCATTACTTTGTTTTCAAATGTAAAACCACATTTATTTTGGTGAAAATACATGAGATCTTATTTACTGCAGGCCTATCATATATAAGTAAAATTACATTGCAGCCTTTGCTTATTTAATAATTGCACTAAGCCATATTGTGTTCTTACAAGCATGGTTGTTAAATTTTGTTAAAAGGTTACTGGCTAATGGGGGAGTTACACTCTTTCATAAACTTGGCAACACTGATTTTTACTTGCATTTCATGAAGGTTAATTCTAGACCATGTCTATGATTTTTCTTAGAAGTTATAGTAGGACAAAGCAGTTTTTGAGGAGTGCATTTTACTCTTAGAGTAACACTTAAAACTCTACATAATGGTCCTGCTTTATGTGCCATGGGATTTTTGCAATATTCAAGGTAAAACTGAAAACAATGTGTAAAACAACACAAAGTGTTGTATCTGAAATCGCCCCCATACCCTCATTATTTTTTCCCAACATTCCACTAATAAAGTCCGGTTTAATGAGGTGAATGAAAACAAGTGAGCGAATTCAGTCTCTACCTGAAAGGCTGTTAGCCAACTGCCAGCTCCAGTAATAATGACAGAGTTCTACAGTAAGACCAACAGTGTAATACGGGCAATGTTAAAAAGTTATTCATACCCAAAGAACTGAATTAACAATATACAGTGTTAAATGGTACTCCTGTTCAGTGAAGTTACAATCTGTAATTTTACTATTACACAAAGTGCAGAAACAAAAACAACAACAATATATATATATATATATATATTGAATTGTCTGGACTTCACCCATGACTGCTGCCTTGCAAAACCACGATGCCATTTTATCTTCATGTGACCAAGATAAGTTGGATTGTTTTTCTCTTTCTAAAGTTAAATGGGATATATATATATATTTTTTATAATTTTAGTCAAAAATATAAGACGTGAACACATTAGAAATGAATAAATGCACATGGTTTATTTATTATTAATTGAATTGAATTGAATTGAATTGAATTGAATTGAATTTAATTTAATTTAATTTAATTTAATTTAATTTAATTTAATTTAATTTAATTTAATTTAATTTTTGTCAGGTTTAAGCATGCTTGTTAGTTTGTGTGGTGCAGAAATGTACAGAAGAGTGTGAAAGTTTCTCATGCTCGTTCATTTTAAGCGTAAAATAAATTTGTTGAAATGTGCTTACAATTTATGTTATATATACTTTTAGCTTCTTTCATTTTGGTTTGTTGACAGAAGTCTGGTTTTATTATAAGTCTGGCACTTGAGTGGAGGTCTGAAGCAGCCACATTTGGGCGTTTTTCTACTCAGATGTAAGATTACAATAATTTATTAAAAATATATATTTATTATTATTTTTTTAAAGAATTTTGAACCAAATAAATCTTGAATTTGTCATTTGGACATTTATTTGTTTAAGAAATGAAAGCTACACACTAAATCAGTTAAGATTAAAAGAATTGTTACCAGAGATACAATATGGCAAAATCATATTAATAGCTGCAATAATCCAATCCCAAACTCTTAAGTATTTGCTTATTTTAATCCAAATGCCAATTATTATTATTATTATTATTATTATTTGTATTTATTTATTTTTGGGTCAGGCAGTGTGTAATAGAGTGTGATACCTTTGTGTGACAGATTACCATTTCAGATCAGAGATTGTTTTCTGACAAGGTTGTGACAACATTTCAATAGCGATAATTTAAGTGTGGGAGTTATTTTAGTAAGAAAACCTGAAGGTTGTCTTACCAGTCACTCAATTTGGATTGGCAGGTCCTGGAGGAGGGGTTTTGGCGAGAGGAAGTGTGGTTGAAAGCATGGGGTGTGGTGTAATTCATTCTGGAGAAAGAGAAACAGTTAACCCTCATCAGCTTCATCTGTACTCCACTTTAGATAAACTAAGGACCACTGATCTGTGGAAGAAAATGATTTGTACATTTGTATTTTCCTGTATGTGCTGTTGCTGTCTGGTTGGTAAGTTATAGAAAAGTTACAATTACAGTCGCATGTTATTTGTGTAAAGATCTAATGAGTTTCGGTTCCACCATTAACAAATGGAGATTCTCTTCCCCCACTGTTCTATTTTCTTTTTGTAACTCTTAACACAAAGCAAAGCTTAAAATGTACAGGATATTAGGAAATATATGTGAAATCTAATATCTGTGTTTCACTATACTGCAAACTTATAAAACTTCACATTAATACGTGTGATTGAGAAAGTGTCGCTGTTCTTCAGGTGTGTTTGGTGATACAGATAAAGTGAAGTCAGTGATGGAAGGAGATTCAGTCACTCTACAGATTAATGTCACTGAAATACAGACAGATGATCTTATTATGTGGAAGTTTGGAACTAAAAAGACTCTTATAGTTAAAATCAACAGAGCAACCAATGAGATCTCAATAAAGGATGATGATCTTGATGGGAGATTCAGAGGCAGACTGAAGGTGGACAATAAGACTGGATCTCTGACCATCAATAACATCACAAACACAGACTCTGGACTTTATGAAGTGACCATCAGTGGCAAAACAGAGACTGAAATCAGATTCAATGTTACTGTCTATGGTGAGTAGAATACTACACCTCTATTCTGTTCTATTATATATTACAGATTTTGGCATAATATTGTCATAATTAGACCAGTGGTTTTCGAACCCTGGGTTATGACCCTCAGGTTGGTAAGCAGAGTTACAAATGAGTTGCCAGGATGATTTAATGAAAATGTATATGTGCATGTAACAAAGTTCAAGATTTAGGGAAAAAGGAAGCAGGAACTGGAAAACGTAACTTTAATAAGGAAATAAGCATAAACAACAAAACAAAATAAAGCGGAGGCCACCTCACAGCAGCGTATTTGTATGCACTCCAGAGTGTTTTTGAACATTGTAGCCAATCACAGGCATATCTATTGATATCTGGAACATAATGGCCAATCAGTGGTGTATTAGTTAGTCAGGATCCGCTCACCATGCAAAACGCCTGGAATCCCACATGATCTGGTGAACGGGTTGGAGACGGCTCCTCCTATCTCCTCCCATGTTCACTAGAGCTCGTTCTCGAGGCTTGGAAGCCCACGTTGCGGTTTCTTTGCCCTCTGAGGCAGAGCTTGCTGCAGTGGCAAAAAAATAAAAAATAAAGATATGCGCGCTGCCGAGGCAACGCATGTATTAATTACATTGTTTCATTTGATGTGAGTTTTTCTACACCAGACCGTGTTGACTCGTATGGGTGTTGACTACATTTAATTCTGAGGAATAAAATGACATATTTATCTGACTATATGAACTTAGATGTACAGGGGTTCTTGGGACGTAATTTCTTGTGTGAGAACACATGTTCACCTCTCTTCCTCTGAGGCTGTCAGGGGCTGCTGGGCGGAGCAGTCTCAACCGTGTTCCAGCCCCTTGTGCCGGGGGTGTCACTTTTGTCCTCCGCAGATTCTAGAGTCAGAGTGGCGCTCCCAGGCCAAAAGCTTCTAGTGGAAAGCAGTTCTGAAAAATGGACGGTCGTCTTTGCTGTATAGCCTTCATCATAACATCCTGACGCCTAAGGCCTAGGACATTTTGAGAGCCAGCTCCCTCTGGGGAAGAGCGGTGTACACTGCTTTACACGGTGCCAGCCTCTCCTCAGTGCCCACAGGAGATCGTTCTGCCAACCCGATTTTCGGCGAGTGCTTATCTCAGCTACCGCCCGGAAACATAGCGGTACTAAGAGGCTCACTACCTCTACAGAGGTCTCTAGAGCAGCTAGTATGGTCGTCCCCTGTCTGTCTGCCGCTTCAGGGCACCGAGCTAGTGGCTCTAGGCGCACCAGAGGCCAGTCTCTCAAGACTGGTTCCCTTGGGAGGTCACATAGCAGTGTGGGAGCCCCTGCCAAGTGTGCTTAATGGGGTCCTGCCCCAACCAGGCTCTGGTTTAGTTTTCCTAGCAGATGACATGGGTCTGAGGACCATCATTTTTAGGAGACTTCAGCTAAGAGAGTCTTGATGCTGTGGCTCAGGACCTCGGAGGGCAGGCCACTCTGGGGAAGAACAGTGTACACGGCATTATACGGTGCCGTCTATCCTAAGTTCCCTCAGGAGATCGATCTGCCAACCCTGCCGTTGTTCCAGGGTGCAGCAGTCTCCGGCAACCACTTCTCTCAGTTACCGCCCGGAAACGTAGCGGTGTGAAGAGGCTCACGACCTCCTGGGAGGTTTCCAGAGCAGCTAGTTTGGCCGTCTCCTGCCAGTGCTCTGCTTCAGGGCACAGAGCTTACTGCTCTGATGACACCAGAGATCAGTCTTGATAGACTGATTCCCATAGTAGACTATTTGACAGCATGAAAACTACTGCGAAATGTGTCTCAGTGGGTCCTGCACACTGTAGTGAGAGGCCACAGAATCCAGTTCTGGAGGGCCCCAAGAAGGCTCTGGTAATGGAACAGAAGTAGACTCTCTCTGAGGACGGAGGCCATCGAGGTGGTCCCTCCTCGGGTTGCAGAGTCCGGGTTTTACAGCCAGTACTTCACTGTTCCGAGGAAGGATGAGGTGTTTTTTAAGGTCCTTTTTAAGATCTACGCTTTTTGAACCGCTCAGTCAGGGGACTGAAGTTCAGCACACTTGCACAGGCCAAGTCGAAGGACTGGTGTGTCACGATCTATCAAAAAGATCCACTTATCTCCATCCTTCTTCATCAGACGTTCCCGAGGTTTGCTTTTGGGGGCAAAGCCTACCAATACAGATCTTCCTCTGGCCTTGAACTCTCACCCCACACTTTTGCGATGACGGTTCGGCATCGAGGTGTCGTTCTCGCTCACATGAAAGAGCTCGGGTTAAGACTTAACACCAAGAAAACTTTACTTTCTCCAGTACAGAGTACCACTTATCTGGGCCTGGTGTGGGATTCGACCACAATGCAGGCACATATGTCACCTGCTCAGATCGAGTCGATCCTCACCATGGTCCCGAGAGTGAGAGAAGGCCGGTCACTCACTGTCAAGCAGTATCGGAGATTGCTGGGTCTGATGGCAGCTGCGTCCAATGTGAATGCTTTTGGCCTGCTGTACATGATACCCCTACAGTGGTGGTTCAAGACCAAGGATTTCTCCCCGAGGGGAAAACCATTTCGCATGCTAAAGGTCACACGGCCGTTCCTTAGACATGTGGAGAAAACCTTGGTTCTTGTCTCAGGGTCCGGTACTGGGAGCTCCTTGTCGCGTAATGCTTGTGACGGATGCATCCCTCACCGGCTGGGGGGCGGTCATGAGTGGCCACCCTGCCTGCGGTCTGTGGAGTGGCTGTCATCCGACATGGCATATCATCTGCCCGAGGATGCTGGCCGTGCTTCAAGAATTACATTACTTTCTCCCAGACTTAAGAGGTCACCATGTGTTGCTGTGCACTGACAACACAGCAATGGTCTCTTACATCAACCAACAAGGAGTTATGCGCTCACGCCGTTTATACAAACTAGTGTACCAGATCCTTGTGTGGTCCCATGGTGAACTCCTCTCGCTGAGAGCAGTCCACATTCCTGGGCATCTTAATATGGGAGCAGACATCCTGTTGAGGAAGGGGTTGAGGCCCGGGGAATGGTACTGTCCCCTCTGGTTTTCCTCCGACTCATCCAGCTCCACTGGGGCTGGACACCATGGTACAGACGTGACCGAGGGTTCATCTGTAAATTTTTCCAACGATTACTCTGCTCCCGGGAGTTCTGGAGAGAGTGCGCCAGGATGGAGTCCGGCTGCTGTTAGTAGCCCCATTCTGGCCGGGCAGGGAAAGTTTCCTAGGCCTGATTTCTCTTTTTGATGGCTCTCCATGGGAGGTTCCCATCAGGAGAGATCTCCTCTCTCAGGCGGAGGGTGCGCCCCAGTATGGAGCTTAGAGGCTGTAGGTGTGGTCTCTGAGGAGGCACAACTCTTAGTTTCCAGTCTCTCAACCGAGGTTGTTGAGACCATTCTCCAATCCAGAGCTTTCTCAATGTGGAAACTGTATGCCTTGAAGTGGAAGCTTTTCACTTCTTGGTGTGGAGACCACCAGCTCGACCCAGTTAACTGCCCGGTTGTTACAGTGCTGGAGTTCCTGCAGGAAGGAGAGGCCTCCGGCCAGAAGAAGCTTATGCTAAGCGAAGATCAGGATACTATCCTAAGCCTAGAGTCCTCTGATCTCCCCTCTCCTGGGGGTCAAGACTCACTCCTTCTGAAGGTTGGTCATTGGACAGGTTGTCCCTGATTACTGTCAGGCTACTGTCTCCTTCTCTTTGGCAAAGATTTGAAGTCGGGCATTCTCGTACCCCAAACGTTCTCGACGCAGCTCGAGGAACGTCTAAGTTTACGTATGTAACCCTGGTTACTTGAAGGAACGAGACACAGCGTTGCAGTGCCACACTTCCGGCATCTCTGGTCAGCGCTTGCTTCATCCTTTGAGGCTGGCTGCCGGCTTCGCCGCTCATGCTTTTATGCTTCCTGGTCTCTGACGTCACCCGCCTATGACATCTTGTCCATCCATTGGACTGATAACACATTATTCAGAGACATCACGATGGAGGCGTTCCCACCTCGATGCAGCGTCTCGTTCCTTTGAGGAACCAGGGTTACATATGTAACCTTAGATGATTTTTCAGCAGGGTATCCTATCAATGCTAAAGACAAATTAAATGTTTTTATTCAAACCATGCAGACAGAAAAACACTATATCATTCATGTTTTTGTGACTCAACATCGTTTGCCCGTTTAGCATTGTAAAGAATTTGTGTAGGACTCAGTAGGTGGAACTTGGTTCTAATCCAGAGGTTTGAATCTTACATGGTGTTACTAAAGATCTGGTTCTATATTTATTTGGATTTTCACTTGATTATCTTATGTTTTTCAGCTCGTCTACCCATTCCTGTCATTATCAGTGACTGCCCGCAAAATTTTTCATCATCATCATCATCATATTGTTCATTGTTGTGTTCAGTGGTGAATGTGGGTCATGTGACTCTCTCCTGGTACAAAGGACACAATTTATTGTCCAGCATCAGTGTGTCTGATCTCAACATTACTCTCTCTCTACCTCTGGAAGTGGAGTGTCTGGATGATTTATACAGCTGTGTTGTGGCTTATTCATTCACAAACCAGACCACACTTCTCAACAACACTCAATTCTGTCAGCCATGTCCAGGTACATAAGCGGTGACATTAGCATTTATTAGCTGAACTGATCTTTTCCTGTTTACTGATTTACTGAATTATTAGTGTATGTGGGTTTTGTTTTTCTTGGATGAAGGATATACAGTATTTAATTGTAAATCTTTTTGAGCAAACATTTAATTAAAATATAGATGATTCATTAAAATAAAGGTGATAAGGATAGATTTTTATCTTTTTCTCCAATGATGAAATAAAATTTTCCCAGAGACAACTATTAAAACATTTTTATTTTTTTTGTCCAAACCAATTTGAAAACCAGTTAGTGGTTAATTCATTTGCAAATACACTATGCCACTAGTGGTGCAAAAAAATACAAACTTTTAATGATAAATAGTCATTGTTTAATGGGGTCATATGACATTGCTAAAAAACAACATCATTTTGTGTATTTCATGTAATGCAGTGTGTTTATACGGTTTAAGGTAAAAAAAAAAAATACAAACAAACAAAAAAAACATTATTTTACACATATTGTTGATTATTGTTTCTCCTGTTAAGCCCCTTAACATACTGTGATGGCTTCTTCCGGCGCGACGAAACAAACCCATTATAAACAAGACATTTGTTGCATCCAGTGGGAACATACATTTCTGGTTGTGCCCTCTTTTGGAAGTCCAAACAAAGTGGTTTCACTTTCACAATGAAACTCACTGCATGTCCACAACATGGCAGTGACGGCAACAGAGAGAATAAATGTTACTCCTTCTTTTTTTGCATGAACATTTGGGCGGAGTTATGCAAATCTTCCCACATAATGACATAGAGATGTGGGGGCGTGTTAGAACGAGCTGTTTTAGGGATGTGTGGACGGGTCTTAACTTTGATAAAGAATATCTCTTTGGATTTGAGCCTTTAATCTTTTTCAAATCTTCTTTATGCACCAAGGGCTTGCAACACTCAAAGAGAAAGGAAAAATGTAAATAACATCATATGACCCCTTTAGGAGTAATGTACCCTGTTTCCGTCTTAAATTAAATATCCTTCTTGTAGAAATGTACTGTCCTGTTTAATGCAGTTTTTGTTTTCTATTTCCTCAGATTGTGTTTTCTGTTGTCATGTTCCTGAAGTTGTCACTCGATTGGTCATCTCTGCTCTGGTGGGCATGGCTGCTGCTTTTATTGTAGTGTATGACATCTCGTCCAGAAAAGGTGAAGAGGAGAGATGATATAGCACTCATCACCATTAGAACCTCCCAGATGAATCATGCTTTCTCAAATTGTGTCCACTGTCTTTCAGAACACTTCTGTGTACATTTTTTGAAAGGGGCAAGTAGAAGAGAATTGTACTTGCCTGACTGGACTTCTAATCTGATTAATAAGTCCTCTTACAAGATCACATACTAATGTCAATTGTCGGATATATTGTCACAGTCATGGGTTTATTGTCCTTACAATTAATCAGTTCAAGCATTTCTATCATCTGTTTATTCAGCTACAGCGACAGAGATGCTTATGTCCATTTTACGGATTTGGAGCATTGTGAGTTCTGTTACTTACAAGGGCGCCCTATGGCTTTCAGTATGAATAAAACAGACATAACGTGTTTAGGGCAAAGTAATGTGCAATCAGTCCTATTATGGGCATAAATAAATAATAATATAAAAAATTATATATATATATAAATTCGAAGTGAAAATATGATAATCCATGTTTTCTCCAGTGTATAGAAGTGTACATGAGTTGTTTGTCCCAGTGGATTTATAATATTGGACGTATATATTTAATTTGAAAGATTGGACATACTTCCTGATAGAAATTAAGAATTACTGTGATTTTTATCATAACTGGGTCATATGATGACCTTATAGGCTGCCTGTATGTTAGCTACTAACCCTGCAGTATTTTGTAAAACAATTGTATTCTGTAAAATAAAATTAGTATTCAATCATTTTATCAATCATTTTTATCTAATTATTATATTCTTTTTTATTAATTTGTTTTGAAAATCTTCATTTAAATTATAATTTTTACCGGAAAAAATAAGGCAATAAGGCCAAATCACAGTAATTACAGTTTTACAGTATGTGAGTGGGTGTTCAGCATTAAGTTTAATTTCTTACCATAATGCAGCCATCTATCGCACATCATTTTCTTGAAAATGCTTCTGTGTGCTTAATTTAAGTTACTAAAACATGAACCTTATTATTCTTGTAAAAGCGAGCGCATCCATTCTTAAATTCTGCTTTCCGGTCTCATCCGCATCCAGCTATTTTTACCTTTTGCAGCTTTTGCTGCTTGATGTTGAAAACTGGTGTGTCCATATTATTTTAATGGTATTGTCCTCATTACACAATGGTTTGTAGTGCAAACAGTTTTACCATTTACTGCACGTTGTTATTCTTGACGTTATTTCCCTAAGGTGGATAGCATTGTTGTTTTAAATTTCTAATATTTTACCTAAAATATTCCCCATGAATGCTTATACCGTTATTTATAATACGACGTGGTGGAAAAAAAATATATTTTTCAATGAGCTAGCTTATTTTTGGTAGTAACTTAGCTAATTTGTTAACTACTGTAGCTTAACTTATGAATAGATAAAAGCTTATCAAGCTATGTATGCACAACCAGTAAAGACAATTTTGAATCATCATTGTTCTGACCAGACAATTTAAAATTTTTAAATGAAATTAAATTAATATTTAGAATAAAAAATGACATTCACAGTAGGGGATAAAGCAAGAGTGCACGTCAAAAGGATGGCATAGCTCGCATAGGCTACAGGACGCCTGCTCCTAATGCTTAAGAGATGGTTTCTCCATAACATAGCTCAACATCTATTCATGTCATACGCATAGCCTAATTCTAAAATTCAGAATGGGTGGTGGGTTCGAGCCCGGCTCGGAGCGACTGCGAGAAGCGTTAGAAAGAACCCGGGAGAGAGAGGTTAGGCTGAGCGTATGTTTCTCATTGGCGAAACCTATAGCTACATTTCCTACAGGCGCGGATGATTCAGCCGTTTTAGATACACGGCTCCGCCTCTTGCTTTTCTTGTCTCTTTCAGCGTATTCGAATTCAGCATATAATTCAGATACAAATCATCATCAGTGTTAAAGTCTTTATTTAAAAGTCGCTGTTTCTCTCTGTTAGTCGGCTCACGCTGCGGCTCAGACAGAGAGCACTGACAAACAGAGAGGAAAGGACATTAATAACATTATATTCAACTCTACATCAAGATGAACAGGGCACTTGAACTCTCTCTTTTCACATGTTTCGTGATTGGTGAGTAGCCTACTTTGTTTTTGGCTTTTTTTTTTTTTTTTTTTTTGCCTAACTGCAGCACTTTTCCTTTCGTTTTTCCAACCTAAAATCCATAATTTTAAATATATTGTTTCGGTTTTCTTGTCGGAAAATCTAAATGTAATTACTGTGGACGCTTTCAGTGAGGCGTAGCCTGCGGCACACGAGAGCAGGGCAGGCAGCAAAAATAAAATAAAAATCACGAATAGCATCCAGGCAAATGAGGTACTGTTATTCCGCGTCTACCGGCGTTGTACCGAAATCTGACTCCCCGGACAAAACGCACCCGCCTTCGCGTGCACGCGCGTCACACAGTTGAACGCATGCAGTGCTTGCAGTTAAACCTTCAGCTGTTTATTATAAGTCAATGGGATTAAAACAGGTGTTAATCATTAATCATTTGACCTCCTTATTACCGCTCGTCCCCACACGCTTCCTCTCACTGCAGCTTTCCGCCTTCCCACGCCCCCCTCGTCACACACTGTAAAAATAAATAAATAAATAAATACGAGTAGTAAACTACTGGCTGAGAGCTGTAAATTAACAGTACTTTACTGGCACCTCTGCTGCCATTAAATTACTGTTATTTAACGGCACAATTTTTTCACAAAATAGTCATCCATAAAATGCATTTTTGCAATGTTCTGTTGTAAGTAATCTTAAAGATAATTTTTATACAGCAATTCACATGTGCTTTATTTGTAAGACTTAATAGTCTCTATTATATTTGAATTACTACTGTATGTCGGTTTGTTCTCCAGGTGTGTTTGGTGATGTAGATGAAGTGGTGTCAGTGTCAGTGATGGAGGGAGATTCTGTCACTCTACGCTCTGATGTTACTGATGTACATGATGTGATCGAGTGGAGGTTTCAAGGATTTCTCATTGCTAGAGTCAACAGAGAGTCTAATAAGGTCTCAAAAAAGATTACTTATTATGGAGGGTTCAAAGACAGACTGGAGCTGGACATTCAGAGTGGAGATCTCAAAATTAAAAATATCAGAAACACAGACACTGGAGAATATAAACTAAAGATTACCAGCACAGAATCATCCTCAAAGATATTCAACATCACTGGTGAGTGTTTCAGTTTGTACATGTAATGATGTTATTTACATAATTCTTACTCACTGAACAATTTTAATTTTTAGTGACATTTTAATTGTTAAACATGCACAGTTTATTTGTCAAACTGTCATTTATAGATTGTCTTTAAACATTTACAAAATTTAAACAGAAATTCAACTGTGATATTCTGCAAATCTTTTTAAGGACAGTGTTATGAAAGTGATAACTGACTGAAAAACGTTGTGTTTGTTCTTCAGTTGTGTCTGATCCTCGGTCTGACGGAGTGACGGTTGTGTCAGTGATGAAGGGAGATTCGGTTGTCCTACACACTGGTGTTCCTAAAATACAGAATGACGATGAAATACTATGGAGATTTAGAGATAAAGATGTTATTGCTAAAATGAAGAAAGATGAACACATCTTCTCTACATATGACCATATTGCTGATGGGATATTCAGAAGCAGACTGCACCTGAATCTTCAGACTGGAGATATCATCATCAGGGACATCAGAAACAGCACTTCTGGACTTTATGAAGTTGATTTCAAGAAGAGCAGCTACACCACACACAAGTCATTCAATGTTATTGTCAGTGGTGAGTTGGTTCACTTTTTAAATGTAATAATGGTCCTAATCAAATCAGCACTGTAAAGAATTTAAATACTTGTCAGGGGAAATGTTTGGGACAAATAAGACATTTGTACAGGAGTTGTATTATTGATAATATCTGTGAATCTCTTCATGTATGTTTTATCCTGAGACAGATCAGCTGAACAGAGTGCAAGTGAAGGAGGGAGTTTTTATCACTTTGGGATCTGGTCTTACTAATGTAGAAGGAGATGATCTGGTTCAATGGAGATTTGAACATGAAGACCATGTCATAGCAAAAATCAACAAATCAGCTTCATCATCCTCTACATTTGATGGGGCTAATGGAAGATTCAGAGGCAGACTGGAGCTGGATGGTGAAACTGGATCTCTGACCATCAGAAAGATCGCAGCTGAACACACTGGACTCTATCACCTTGATATCACCGGCAGCAAACACACCATATTCAAGAAATTCATTGTTTTTGTCTGTGGTGAGTACATCAAGTGTTTAAAATGAAATGATATGCGTTTACAATAGCACTGTGTTGCATATATTGCAAAATACACTCACCTAAAGGATTATTGGGAACACCTGTTCAATTTCTCATTAATGCAATTATCTAATCAACCAAGTTGACCAATCACGAACTAGGAAAACCACAGAAGAAGAAAGACTTATCGCTCTCGCCGTACTTTAATGTCATAAAGTGATCCTTCTGTGCGTGTAGCAGTGCTTCAAGTCAAACACGTCTATCAACTTTGTGCGATTGTTTCTGGAATTTCGCAAGTTGTAAAATCGTGTCGCATATCATCTCATCCACACGATTTTCCTAAAAACTCACTCGTGCCATGTGCGTGGACATACGATCTTCCGACCATCCGAATTTGCACCGTGTACGCCCGCTTTTAGGGGTGTGGTCCTGGTCAAGACAATCTCCTGAACTCCAAACTGAATGTCAGAATGGGAAAGAAAGGTGATTTAAGCAATTTTGAGCGTGGCATGGTTGTTGGTGCCAGACGGGCCGGTCTGAGTATTTCACAATCTGCTCAGTTACTGGGATTTTCACAAACAACCATTTCTAGGGTTTACAAAAAATGGTGTGAAAAGGGAAAAACATCCAGTATGGGGCAGTCCTGTGGACGAAAATGCCTTGTTGATGCTAGAGGTCAGAGGAGAATGGGCCGACTGATTCAAGCTGATAGAAGAGCAACTTTGACTGAAATAACCACTCGATACAACCGAGGTATGCAGCAAAGCATTTGTGAAGCTACAACACACACAACCTTGAGGCGGATGGCTACTTCCAGCAGGATAATGCACCATGTCACAAAGCTCGAATCATTTCAAATTGGTTTCTTGAACATGACAATGAGTTCACTGTACTAAAATGGCCCCCACAGTCACCAAAACTCAACCCAATAGAGCATCTTTGGGATTTGGTGGAACGGGAGCTTCGTGCCCTGGATGTGCATCCCACAAAGGGGGTCAAACACAGTATTAGTATGGTGTTCCTAATAAATGGAAGGGATGGGTGAGGGTTAATTAATATGTCAAATGTTTATAAAGTCTTGTAGTCTACAAACCTTTTATGCTTAAAGCTTTACCTGATTGAATTATTTTTATTCTCCATTTTTACTGTAGCTACTGCCACCAATTTTTTTTTTTTTTTTTGCACCCTGATTAAGCATTTAAAGAATTTAGGGGAAGTGCAAATTACCTTAAAGAATGCAGAATAAAATTGTTAATCCAATTGAGAATCTATTATGTCTCTATTAGACGGACATTTCGGCCACCTGAGCAAAAACTCTTTATACTAGAAATGATAGAATAGAATAGAATAGAATAGAATAGAATAGAATAGAAAACAAAACAAATAGAAATCTTTAAACCATATCTGTAAACCTAAGGTTTTTGTTGTTGTTGTTGTTGGTTATTTTAATGTGAACGTGAATTTTAGTATAGCTTTCTAACATTCCTATGCAGTACAGATAGCACACCACATGTCTCTGAATTTTGTTACCCCTCTGTGCAATTCATCATCCATTATTTCCTTCACTTAATCAAGCCAATCTTTAATATATGATGTTGTTTAATTTCACATGTCATTGTGTTTGCATTGATTCTTCTGTTGAGCCATTTCCTCTGCGAACATTAAAGAATTTAGTTTCTGCAGCTACTCCAAACCTAAAACTAAACCACATTCACCAGGTCCAAACTCTATAGCGACACCAACTCTATAGCAGTTTGCCCATGCAGGTTCTCCCAACTCATTGTTGCGATTACGTGGCACATTTTTTCTTCTGCAGGGTCACAACAGACAAGCAGGTTAGATGGAACACTGCTCACAATGTTTGCTATAAATCAGACACATTCACACTAATGACTGTCTCTCTTTAGCTGTTCCAGATCCAGGTCTGTCTCCAGCTGCTGTAGCAGGGATTGTTGTTAGTGTTGGTGTTTTTCTGCTCGTGGTTGCAGCTGCAATTTACTATTACCAAACAATGGCAAGTATCACCTATATCTTAAAGCAAAAGGAAAACATTTTTATTTTGCTAAATTATCATTTAACTGTGTGTAATTGATTTTTAAATTAGCCACGCGAAGAAATGGACGTCCTGCAGCTCAATAGAAATTCCAAGAGTGTGGTAAGATACTGCATCACTCTTTTCTGTAGTGTTTCTTTATACAAAACTCTGATATCACATTTCTCTAATTTCAGTGTGCTGACAAGAGCATCCCAATGGAAAAGAAAAATTAAAACAGCTAGGGCAAAGGTTTGCTTTTGACATTGGAGAAGACATAAGAGCAGAGTACCCCCTCCACATCTCTGTGTCATCTAAACTCTTAATTTATAGCTTATGGTAACCAACTTATTTATAATTTCATAATTCATAAACAGTTTTTTTATGTTTGTAGGCTCTCTTTCACAGATAATAATTACACAATTAAGATTTTGTGAACCAACGACACTACAGCAGCATCAGAGCACTGGGTGTCTTAATCATGCTTAACTTTATTTTAATGTTAATCGAATTGGACCCAGGATTATTATGAAAGAAAACTCTGCTGTTGCTAATGAAACTTTCAAGCGCATCTGATTGACAGAAAAAACACATGTTCTTATAGTTTAATAACATTAAGTTAAAGTTAAGAAGTGAAAGTGACGTGACATTCAGCCAAGTATGGTGACCCATACTCAGAATTCGTGCTCTGCATTTAACCCATCCAAAGTGCACACACACACGCACACAGCAGTGGGCAGCCATTTATGCTGCGGCACCCGGGGAGCAGTTGGGGGTTCGATGGCTTGCTCAAGAACTGTACATGCACTCCCCCCACCTACAATTCCTGCCGACCCGAGACTCGAACTCACAACCCATACATTGGGAGTCCGACTCTCTAACCATTAGGCCACGACTTCCCCAAAAGACTGTCCGCAGTGATCCAAGGCCACACTACAGAGCACCGCTCACATAGTTTACTACTAAATCAGAATCAGAATCAGAATGAGCTTTATTGCCAGGTATGTTTACACATACGAGGAATTTGTTTTCGTGACAGAAGCTCTGCAGTACAACAGAATGACAGCGACAGAACATAAAACACATAATAAAAGAATAAAAAAAATAAAAAAATAAAAAAATACAAATAAGTAGATAAAAATCATATTATAAATCATATTATATTTGTCCCAATTCGTTTTAATATACATAATGACTTAATCCTAGGTTGGAAGACTGTTGGTCATGATCTTTCTGCACATCGTTTGTCTGTTATGTCCGTATGCTTTATATAGAGTTAATAATATCCATATATCAACCTTTCTTTTTCCATTTGCTCTGTTTTGCATCCAGTGTGCGACTGCCTTATGTGCATATTCTGCCCAGTGTATTAAATGTACGTCCTTGAAAGCACGCCCCTTGCGCAAGCGCATGTTAAATAATAAATATTTAAGAAATAGATAAATAATGGACCTCTATTTAAGCATGTGCTTGCGTGAGGGTCATTAACGTAGTGACATCAACGTGATGACGCAAGCAACTACGAAGATCGACAATATTAATTCTGTATATTACCAAAGACCAAAGATAATTACCACCATGATAAGATAGATACTTTATGCAATTTATTTAATCCTGCGCTTATCGCAAGCCACTGTAGCATTTAAAACTTTGGTTTGACTATCCATAAATAGATAGATAAATATAATTTAATATAGGAACAATTGTATTTTGATGAGTCATAATTGTAATTCAACTAGTCACAATGACAATAAGAAATATCTGCAATTTTAATTGTACTTGTAAGAAATTTGATAAGAGATATCTCTAAATACTTTGTGACTAGTCAAAACTCCATTTAAGATATCTGTAATTAAGTTGGCTTGAGAAACTTCTTATAATTATTCTTCTGAGACTAAAATTTCCATTCTAACTCCTCCTGGGAACTTTAACTCTACAGACTCCAAACTCAGCCCAGATCTTCAGACTGATCTGAAGTTAGTTGCTATATCTTTACAGTAAAAATGAATGTTAAATATCAAAAAAATCTATCTATCTATCTATCTATCTATCTATCTATCTATCTATCTATCTATCTATCCTAGCAAAATGGTAATGATGTTACAAATATACTAGTCACATGCTAATAATGCTTACAACATGCTAGTGACATGCTAGTCACTTGCTAATCATGCTAGGAACATTCAGGTAAAATGTTAATCATGCTAGAAACATGCTAGTAATGTGCTAATCATACTAGAAACATGCCAGTAACATGCTAATCATGCTAGAAACATGCTAGCAACATGTTAGTAACTTGCTAATCATGATAACAACATGCTAACAACATATTAATCTTGCTAGAAACATGCTAATGACATGATAATCATGCTAGAAACATGCTATTCACTTGCTTATCATGCTAAGAACATGCTAGTTGTATGTTAATCATGGTAGAAAGAGGTAAGCAACATGCTAGTCACTTGCTAATCATGTTAGTGACATGCTAGTCACTTGATAATCATGCTAGAATCATGCTAGTGATATGCTAGTACCTCTGCTAATCAGGCTGGTGACATGCTAGCCAATTGCTAATCATGCTAGAATCATGCTAGAAACATGCTATTCACTTGCTTATCATGCTAAGAACATGCTAGTTGTATGTTAATCATGCTAGAAAGAGGTAAGCAACATGCTAGTCACTTGCTAATCATGTTAGTGACATGCTAGTCACTTGATAATAATGCTAGAATCATGCTAGTACCTCTGCTAATCAGGCTAGTGACATGCTAGCCACTTGCTAATCATGCTAGAAACATGCTAGCAACATGTTAATCATGCTAGAAACATGATAACACCATGTTAGTATCTTGCTAATCATGCTTGCAACATGCTAGTAATTTTGCTAATCATGCTAGTGTAATGTTCAATAAAGGTAGAAAATCACAAACTGCTTGTCTGAATTTATTTATTATATATTGAGACAATGAAAAACAATGTTTATTTATTTTCTTAAAGGTGCCATGTGCAAAAATTGAGGTAAAAATATCCATAACATGACCTACACGCATCAAAAGAATGAGAAGAAATAAGGGCGATGATGTCATTAAAAAAATGTCAAGTTATAGTGCTGCAGAGATATCAACCTTAATTAGTATTAGCATTACTAGCCCCGGCAATACCGGTAATACCAGTTTCGGCCATGGGAGGCGGTATGCGGGCAACATAACCACCAGCCAACCTACAATACACGAATAACTCGTATGGCTTGTGGGCGTGTACTTGAACCTGATGTCATTCATGTGGAAAGTACAGCCCACTAGTTCATTTCAGTTAAGGGAAGAGAGCGTCACCCACTAGACACCCGGAGACAACTGATGGACCTGAAAGAAATGAGGTTTGACTCCGATCTTGCAACATTTCTTTTGGATTGGTAAGTTAGATGCTGTTAGTATTTCTCTAGAAGTTTGTTTTATATGTTTGTGTATTTGTTTTCGGGAAGTTATAACATAGAAATGTATCGAAGGCTGTTCGATAAACGTGCTAATGTTAGCGTTGGCTAACCGTAGCTGCGTTTGATATTTAGCTAGACGCTCCTGTAATTAGGAGTATATCTCCAGCAAGTGTGTTCAGATCAGGGCTGCCAGGTTTTCACAACAAATCCTGCCCAGCTGCTTCTCAAAACTAGCCCAATCCCGCTTCCAGAAGGTTCCCCGATAAAACATTGCTTCCCGGGGTAAAAATATACGTTATTTGTATTGGGGTCGCTGCGACCTGCAGACATGAAAAACAACCACCACAGACTTGGCAACACTGGTTGGCATTTACTACACAGAGCCGTAATTCACTGACAATCTACACAAAATCGATGTTAAAATCGCAGGCGATTCTTTGTCAATTTTTAAAGCGATTTTGTGTTGGTTGTCGGTAGACTACGGCTCTGTGTAGTAACTGCCGCTCCACCTGAACCAGTGTTGCCAACCTGCGGTTGTTTTTCATGTCCGTGGTTTGAAGCAATCACAATACCAATAACGTGATATTTAGCCCCTAAAATGCTAATTTTACCAGGGAAACCCTTCCCAAAAATGTATATTTTAACACCGGGAAGCAATTTTTATCGAGGAACCTCCCGGAAACGCGATTGGGCTAGTTTTGGACTAGTTTTAAGAAGCAACTGGGCAGGATTTGTTGTGAAAACCTGGCAACCCTGATCTGAACGCACATGCTGGAGATATACTTCTAATTACAGGAGCGTCTTTACTGATGAGAGGTGCATGAAAATCGCATTCGATTTTTTGCACAGCCCTATTATTATATCATAACTAACTTGTTCTGTCTAGTCTGTTGGTCTCCGTGTCCTCTTTGCTTCGTGGTTTTTCTGTGCGTGAAAAAATTGATGTGTGGCGTGAAAGCGTGTGAAAAGAGTCGCGTGTGTCTCACGGTGAATGCTTGAGAGTTGGCACATTAGTTTCCAAGCAGAATAAAGGACAGGTTGATTATTGCTGTTTAGCGTTTGTATTAATCTATGATGTGTCCCTGTTTACGTACAGGGACATAAAAAATAAATTAAAAGTAATACGTGGACCAAGGTGTCTGAGATTGTTCATTTTAAGTAAAGGATCCTAATATTTCGTCCACAACAATATTTAATGAGGTTATAACTCCTTGTGGTTAGTCTGCACGAGATCAACAAGCTTGTTTGCTTTGCGGCCGCTTTAAATACAAAATAAGCATTCGATCTACGTTAGAGCATCTGAGCGCTCACAAATCTTTCTGCAGCGTCGTGAGCAGAGCGGCAAGAGCGATTTTTGACGCTCTAGACGCCGGCGGTGTGAACGCACAGTTAGGCTTCGGCTATGGCTGTGGTGTTGTTGTGAAAGTAGGGGCGGAGCATTGAGACTATGTCGTTTCTCGTTTGTTACTCTAGAGTAGACCAATTCACTTTATTGAGGCATACTGCCCCCATCTGGTATGGAATGTGGAGTATGACTTGATTTTCTTTTGCCAAACATTACAGATGGCACCTTTAAAGAAAGGTAGGACTACCTTTAAAAAAATAAAGGTAGGCCTAATTTGCAGATTTTATCTTACCATTCATTTAGAATTTTTTCTCAGAATTACAATATATAGTCAATGCGAGATATCGTTTTATAACTGTGAGATAAAAAGTTGCTATTTCTTTATTAATAAATTATTTATTTATTTAGTGGTGGAAATGAGGTTCCATAAATAGCCCAAAAGGTGGGAGTATTGTATTGTATCATAGCAAGAGATCAATGACAATGATATTTTGCTGTGTTCAGGGATGAATGCCTATGTATTCTTTTAGGCAGCGGCTATTTGGACTAGGTGTAAATAGCATATTTTCTTAGTGATAGATGCTATTTACAGTGTATTTTAAGTGTAAATAGCAATGGTTTCTCTTTATACTAAGTGAAAATAGCAGTCTTTTTTAACGATGTGCCATTAACACTAAGTGCAAATTGATAGATTATATTTACACTGTGTTAAAATAGCAAGATTTTCTGCTATTTATACTACCTATTTCAAATAGTGACAATTATCTGCACCTCAGTATTGTAGTACATTGTAAAACAGTATGCAATATTAACGTAGTGAGTGTAAATGATAATCTTAATTACAATTTCAGTAAGGATGCCACCTTACTGGGACAATAAAGTCCTCCCTACACCTACCCTAACCCTAACCTATATATATATATTTTCAACTTTTTAATTATTTCCTTGATTTTTATTGAAAATAAATCCCTTTCCGATATGATATGAGATTTGATAAATGGAAAAACTCACTCTTTATAACACTAATCCACTACAACTGACACTGATATAGCGTCATTTATCAGTGTTAACTATGCAAATCACGTATGTTGGTGGGCGATAGTGTAAGTAGTCTCTGACAACAAGGCAGGCTATTTGCACTTAGTGTAAATATATACTCTGATTCTTTTAACATTATATCAAATGTTGTAACAGCTGACATGAGGCTTATGCATGTGTTCGTTTGTAAATAAATACTAACAAAATTTAATCCACAGCACACACGTCTCAACATTACGATATAAAATAGGACAAAAGCCTATTCAAGTCCTCTCTGTATAGCCTGCCACATGCTCCATCTTATTTCCATACTTTTGAATTACTTCTGTATAAAACAGTTTAAAATCACCAAAAAACGTGGGATATTTATTATACAATTCTTAGACCAAATTGAGGATGACAACAGTTTCCAAGCTAGGATTGGTTAAATAAAATGTTTAAGGTGGGGCTCAGCAAAGCTGTGTTTGCATGCACATTGTAGATATCTATAAAAGTATTTTGACTTAGTCAAATTGTTAATTCCAGATATCTACATTGCAATTACGCCTAGTCACAAAGCTAAATCAGATATATCCTATAGTCAAAAATTTGATTGGAATATCCATTATTAAATTGCAGATAGTCAAAACCAAGTTTTAAATGTTAAAACAGCTTGCCATATGCACTGCTATAAAGGATGGGACCCTACATGTCCAACAAATGGCCTTAACAACGCAAGCGAATGAAGCTGCTTATGTTACTTGGAAATTCAAACATTAATGTCATCTGACATCTGCCAAGCCAGAGGTAAGCATTAAACGTGTACTTTCATTCATCATTTTGTCAATCTAATGTTAAATTTCACTTTATATTTATACTGTACTTTGTTATGACGATAAATTCCCCCTTTTTGTAATTTTTATATATCCATGTTGGCTAATTTGTCCGTGTTGGTGTCCAAGTGACAGGTACATTTATGTTGATCCTTAAGTTAGTTGTTTAAATTAGTCACTAAAACACATAAATTTACAATAATGTAAACTTGTCAAAAATTTAACTTGTTTGAATTGTTTGTTCCTGGAGTAACATAGACTTTGTTGTGGATCTCAGATGCTCACTGTGAAATTAGGTGGCTAAAAATTCACAATAATAAAACACAACGATTCACTAAACACTAAATATCATTCTAGGCAGTATTTTGTTATATGTTCATATGTCATATGTTCATCACCACAGAGGCCAAAATGAAGATTGAAACTAGGCTATATTTATATTTATAGTAATCGTTTATATTCTAAATGTGTTTTAGGGCAGTTTGTAAAGACAGAGAAGCATGAGAGATGGACAGAAGTCAGTTCCATCTGCCACACCAGACTCTCTCCTGTGTATGGATGCCTTTTTGGAGCCAGGGATCTCCCTCATAATTACATCAGTGTTTGACTCAAAGCTGGCAGGGAGTATAATGAACATAATGACTGTTTTTTGGTGCATATGTCCCCTATTTTCGATAATACAGATAATACCATATTTTCCGGGAGGTTGCACCAGGTCTGGAAAAACACACACACAAGTTCCATCAGTGTAAAAGACGCATTTTACTTTCAGAAATAATGTAAATACGGATTAATAAACTGACTTGACTTTTCTTTACTCCAAATCATTTAAATTTAATGGCATTTAAAACAACAAACAATTGAATATTAGATTTAGTCTATAACAAACTTATTTAAAATGAAACTAAATGTTTTTTGTTAAAGCGACTCTGAATATAGTGTTATATCTGGATCAGAAGCCCTTTTCAACAAGGTAATTACGTTTAAGCTCTGAACGAATTTAAGCAAGCTTAGAATATAATTGTTTGTTTGTGCACAAAATTGTATAAATAATTCCCTGTGTTATTATTATTAAAGCTTATTGATCTGTCGCGTGATGAATGAATGACTCGAACCCCAAAGACTCATAAGATGAACTAATCAGTTCTCTTTCTGACTCAAGACAGCATTGACTGAAACATAATTTTGCGCATGTGCGATTGAGCTAATCACTCCCTGAAATGACTCTTCCCAAATCACATGAAAGATTTGTTCAAAATGACTATAAAGTAGTGATTTGCAACAAGCCAGAATTAGTCTTTATTGGGAACTCCAAAATGCAAAATAAAGGCACTGTCAACATGATGAAAAAGTCTCAATATTGCGATTTATTTGTGATTTATTGTGAGTACTGTAATTAAAGAATGTCAGAAAGATAAAGAGGAGCCAAATTATGAAGCTCTTTAAGCCATTAGCAAGATTTTATAATGGATACAAAAGTGAACAGGAAGCAGTGAAGATTTGCAAAAACCAATCAATCTGTGATGTTACCAGGGAATGAATAAGGATTTGAGAGTGCTCTGGAAAGTGTAAGGTGGAGTCTAGCAATGTGACAAATTTGCTCCAATAGTAGCCTACGTATATGAGAGCCAAATGCAAGAAAACTATTCAGTTTAAAGCAAACACTAAATGGGTTAACTCACATGCCTTTTTGTTTGTATGCTTTTTTTTTTATTTTTGACATTCTTCTTAAAATACAATACGATTTTTTCTTTTCTTTTTCATGTAATGCAAGGCAAGGCATGTTTATTTATATAGCTATTTCATACACAATGGTAATTCAAAGTGGTTACATAAAAGAAAGTAAAATAATAATGAAGAAAAATCATAACAAAAATAAAACAAGCAATTTAAAAACTTTTAAAATTATTAACAAATGTACTTATTTAAAATTAATTAAAAAAACGTTAACAGAAAATTATTTTAAATAAAAAATAAAATAAAATAAAAAAACAGTGAAAATACAGTGCAGTCAGTTCAGACATTGCACAGTGCTCATTCAATAAATGCTCAGCTAAACAGATGGGTTTTGAGTCTAGATTTAAATGTGACTAGTGTTTTAGCACATCTGTTTTGCAACACTCATGTTACTGATACTGAGATCAGTTGTTTATAAGCAACAACTTTTTAAGTAATTATTTTTTCAGTAATTTAAACTTTATTAGGCAAAATTGCCCATTACTCCATTTGTCACTAATCCATTTATAATATCCACTGAACAATTTGCCATTCGTGAACTGGATGGCAAATTGGATGGATTTAAATTGATTTAGGTAATTTATAAAGTACAGAGAGAGTGAGTGAGAGAGAGAGAGAGAGAGAGAGAGAGAGAGAGAGAGAGAGAGAGAGAGAGAGAGAGAGAGAGATTTCTTATATATATTGTGCTAAAAATGGAATAATATTCTGTTGGTTTGAAACTTTGGAGTTTAACGGCCAAAGAAAACATACGTATCTAAAGTTCTAAAATAATTGTAAAACATATATGAAACAAAATGTAGATGGATGGATGGATGGATAGATAGATCGATCAATCTTTTCTGAGCTTAAAATTTTCTCTCTCTGATTTTTTTTAAATTCTCAAAATGTTTTTCTGTTTTCCAAAACTAAAAAAAGAGAAAGAAAGAAAGAAAGAAAGACATTATTGACATTTTTTTGACATTTTTATACCTATAATCTTTATGATCTGCAGAAAATCGGCAAGGCAAAGTTTATTTATATAGCACATTTCACACACAATGGTATTTTGAAGAGCTTTACATATAATAGGAATTAAAATAATAATCAAATAATACAAAATTATTAAATGTTATGTTTTTAAATGAATTAAAACAGTTAAGAATAAAAGTTATCATGCTGTACATAAAATACATTGCAATGAGTTCAGACATCGCACAGTTCTCATTTAATAAATGCACAGATGAGTTTTGAGTCAGTATAATGTCCCCACCGGGTGCAACAAATGTCTTGTTTATAATGGGTTTTTAGGTTTTTTTCTCATTGCACCAGGACATACAACATTTTGTAACATTTCCGTCACACACTTAAGGTATTCGGCCAATCACAATGCAGACAGGGAAGTCGTGGCCTAGTGGTTGGAGAGTTTGTCTCCTAACCCTAGGGTTATAGGTTTGAATCCCGGGCCCAGCAATACCATGACTTAGGTGACCTTGAGCAAGGCACCAGTATGGCGGGTGGAATGTGACAGGATTACCTGCCGAAGTCGACAGTCGTGTACTTTTGCGTGTCATAAGAGTACGTCGCCTCAACAGACGCGTGACAAGTACGCCGCCTCAACAGACGCGTGATCAGTACGCCGCCTCAACAGACGCGTGATCAGTACGCCGCCTCAACTGACGTCACCTCAACAGACGCGTGATAAGTAAACCGCCTCAACTGACTGTGACACAAAATACCTCAAATAGAGTTAAATTAAATAATTTTTTGGTTTTACATTATTTTACTACAAATTATACACCATCAACAGAGCTGAAAATTAGTTGTATTTTCACAATAACATCAACATAAATTCACACACATTAATTATTAAACATTATTCTGATTTGTGCCATTCTGAGGTTTTACTTTTGATATATTGATTATGTTAATAATTTTACTTAACACTCTGTTACGGTTCTCAGTTTGTCCTGTTTTCAGAGTCATGTCGACCATAAAATGTGCATATCAACCATTGAGCTAAATAATTTTGGTCAATAGAAGGTAATGAAAAGGTATTTTAATAAAATTGTTAAAGAAGTGTATTAAAAATTCAGGTGCATTTTGAAACACTTTAAATTGGGCTGTCACTAACGATTATTTTGTTAAATGAGCAATCTACTGATGATTTTTTTTTTTTTTTTGTAATACAGAAAAGACTTGAAATATTTGCTTAAACTGTAAATCTTTAAAAGTAGACTTAAAATATCTGTAAAGATGAGGCAATAATTGGTTTAAATAAAACATTAAAAGCGAGTAATCATATGGTTTCACTGAACACTGTTAAAATACATAAAGGAATGTTCATCTAAACAATAAACGTATGTACAATATGTAATGTAAAAGCAAGTATAGAGGGCGCCAGCAGCCTAAGTGATTGAGCAAGTTTGCATATTTAGATCTATATTGATGTAATCTTGTGTTGGCGTTTTATATATATATATATATATATATATATATATATATATATATATATATATATATATATATATATATATATTTCATATATATGAATGTTTTCAACATTTTAAGTCAACAGATGAACTTTGCAGATGAGTTTGTTGACTGAGCTGCAAGAGATGTGTTCCACATAACAGTGAAACAATGAATATTATTGGAAACATATTGGTACAATTCAGAAAAATGCAGGCTTTACAAAATGTTTAGCCACAAACTATGCTGATATAGCGAGAAATTCACTTCGACAAGAAATATCCACACATTGGAGGATAAAAAAAAAATCTTAAAGGATTTTTAAAATTAAAAATCTAAAGTCTCAAAGTCTTAAAGGAATGGGGATCTTCATGTTGATCAAACTTTTTTTTAGAATAATGTATGGAGACGCAAATATTTAGCATGTCCCTTAAATATGTAACTTTTGGCCTGTAGGATAAACAATGATTTCACTAAAATTTAACATTTAATATACAACTAATTTTTCAGTTTTATGGCATCCCTTTTCCAGTTACATTTTTTTTCCGTCTTTTTGCAATTGACATTATTTCAAGCCACTGTTTGTACTGCTTGCTCATTTTCAGAAATAAAAGTACAATTAGTAATGATAAATCAGCATTGCTGTGTTATTGTATGTTGTGAGAAGTTTTCTGTGTCTTAAATTCATTAATGACAAACGCATTTGAAGTTTTGGGTTATTACAATACTAATCTAAAAATGTGAATAAAATTCAGAGTACATTTTGATTGGTATCAAACATTTAATTTGAAGACTTAAAAGACAACGTCAAACATTTCGAATTCAACAGAAAAAAAAAAAAAAGAACAAGTATATATATATATATATATATATATATATATATATATATATATATATATATATATATATATATATATATATATATATATATATATATATATATATATATATATATATATATATGTATAAAAAACAGAACAAGCCTTTTATATATATATATACAACCAAAATAAAAAAAAACTTCAGGCTAGACCAAAATGGGGGGACTGTACAATGCCCAAAATCATGTGGCTGCTGAAGCTATCATACGTGGCGTGTACTGGGAGCCTCAGAATTAGTCCACACGTATTTGCCTCTGGAAAAACTCTCTTCACACCGTTTACTGGGTCATGAATGAATGCCAGTGTAGGCACAGGATCAAAACCAAGTGGAGGAATTCTGTTCGTGCCTGTAGCAAACATCAACAAGTCGTCGAATGTCACTCTGACTTCTTCTTCTTCTATTGTTAGCACCGCATCTCCACCTAAAATGAAAAGATAGAAAAGATTTTAAAAAAGAAAAAGAATATGAGGGGGCGGTAGGTGGGTTGGAATTAAGAAAATGAAATCTTTTAGGTCTGCATGAATAAAAAATAAAAAAAGGCTGGTCTTTTCTTCCCTATAGTAACGCATGTCTGAGTTAAATGGTTGCTGCATCCTAATTCTCTTACTTGTACTACACACTAACAGTATGTTCTTTCAAACATACTGTCGAACCAGAAAAATTAAAGAGTCTATCAAAGCTGTGTTGGAACACGAGCGGAATTCCTCAGGAAGTCATAAAACATTCTGTGCCACAAGTCCCAAGGAAGATAACCAACGCTTTCACAGAACAGCTTTCAACATTAACACCACTAGAACAATTATTGACAATATCTCGCAGAAGAGATTGTCAAATTTGTTGTTCGTAATTGAAATGCAACGCTGGACATCACATGGAAACCCATGAGAGTACTGCACAAGTTCCATTGACTTCCCCCACCTAGCAGAACCAGACTGAAATTCCTAAGGGGGAAGGGCTTTGAACCTCTGGTCTCCAACAGAACATCCCTATGTCAGAGAATGACAAAGAAACTGTCTTTTGTACATATATATGGACCAAAATGACTTCTAACTAAAGACTATTCATTTATATGTAACCCACACATTCGACTATAATGTATAATCACTTATTGTGTATGTCTTTTGATAACTATAGGTTACATAGTCATGTCTAGTATTGATATAATCGAATCTGCTTGCTTGATATTGTCCTGACAATCAATTATTGGTCAAATCTATCATATTCGGTTATAGGAATCATGTCCAAAATTAGACCCTGCAAGAGTGGGAAAATTCGGACCACATGCTTGGTAAGATAAACATATGATTCATGATACCCCTGAGCCAAGACAATATCTGATTGGTCAAGACAACATTTGAGGTGTGGCCAACAGGCCAGTTTAAATACTTAGGACACCATAGCTTGGTAAAAGAGAGCTCCGTGAACTGAACTGAGTGAGATATAAAAATTAAAGACAAATGGGGTCTTCCAGACTTTTACCAGTGATAGATGCAAAAAGCTAACATTTCTCATTGGATGGGGGTTTATCAGGTATGGGTAACTGGAATGTGTGAGGGTACACAGACATGGAGGCTTTATATTGGCATTGTACAGAGATGCATACTGACATCAAGATTACATCTTTCATGAGAAGTCCATGGTTATTAGACCAAGACAATTCCAGCTCTCATTCTGCATGTGCTACAGAAGCACGGTAGACAGAGTGAATGTTCAGTCCAGATCTGTCTGAATATTGAACATGTGTGACCGATCATGAAAAGGACATTCAGGCAATGATGACCACAGACTGATGAGCAGCTGAAGAAGAAACAATTATTATCCTCGATTTACAAACAATTGAACACTGAAATTAAAAGGAAAGTTGACGTGACACAGTGTGAAACGTGTTTCTGTCCCATTTATCTTATATTTACAGATTACTGTTTATTTAGTCAGTGAAAACATTGAAAATTTTGTTTGCAGTTTTGTCAATCAAATAAATATTAAATATGGGTTTCTATTTAATCCTATCGAGATGTTTTATGTCTTGAGGTCTATAAAAGTTAAAAATAATAATGATAAATATAAATTTCAAAGCATTCTATGTACTGTAATTATAAACTATACTGTCAGTTTACCATAGTTATCCAAATTAAGTAAATCATTCGCGTTTTTTTTTTTCAATTCATAAGAATAAAAACTTCTTATATTTGGGTTAAAATCAATCCCATGGCGTCATCTAGTGGACAACATTAATATCACTGCCTTAGCGTCCCAAATATGATAAATTAATAAAATTAAGCATGTTTGCTTAGAACGACTTTGTTCTCGATGCCATTTAATGTTAAAGATCGAATGTCTAATGAATATCTATTATAAATACAACTTTATTTCTGTTAAAATTACACTCTTCTATGTCAAGATCACAAGGAAACAAGAAAGAAATGTAATTCAAGCAGAAATCATGCATTTCCTCTCAGTTTTTCCCTACTGTTTGTAGCATCCAAGCAAACTGAACATTAATGTGCTTGTACTTCACTTCAACACCAACTTAACAGATAAACATAATTTATCAAACATAAAATAGACTTTATGCAGTTATTATTATGCACTGTTACCACGTTTTGGGAAATATCTTAAAAACAACCTGTTACAAATGCATCTACTGTAATGCAAACCTTACATTTCGTGTAAAGCAAAGTATACTGAGACGATGTATATATCAGGCGTCTTGTGAGGCGGCGTATATTGAGACGGCGTATATATCAGGCGTCTTGTGAGGCGGCGTATATTGAGACGGCGTATATATCAGGCGTCTTGTGAGGCGGCGTATATTGAGACGGCGTATATATCAGGCGTCATCTAAGGCAACGTAGCTAGGTTCAGACGTACTGAGAACACGTACTATTTTTGTTAAATTTCTTACGTACGCCGTCGTCACGTCGCCGCCTATGATTGGTTCCAACAGTGACGTCGCCGCGACGTCGCCGCGGGTCTGTCGTCTGCCCTCCCATTCAATCCCATTCAAAAATGAACACGGACTGACGGCGACGGAAGGGTCGACTGCTCCTTCTCCTTCTCCTGCTAAGGCCTTAGATGTGTCACAAAATGCACGCCATACACCAGAGATGTATAGTAACGAAGTAGAACTACTTCACTACTGTACTAAAGGCGGGATCTGTACTTTACTAGAGTATTATTTTTTTCTCCTACTTCCACTTTTACTTCGGTACATATTTTTGCTGAGATTAATACTTTTACTCCAATATTTTTTTTATGTGCTGCATCGTTGTGTCTTATGTGCTGCATTCGTAATAATGTTAAGAATTATTCCATTACAAACCACTGCCAGAACTGTAGATGGCAGATTTGATGAAGCTGCCACATCATTGAGCGAAACAAGCGATTAAGAAGACTGCGCATGCTGACTGAACTGCTGTGAAGAGAGAAATGAACACCGAGCCGAGCCAGATAATGACTCGTTCACCAGTCAAGAACCGGTTGCATCGGTTCGCGGATGACCAGTAACGTTAGTTCTTTCTGACAGTTCGATTCAATAAACCAGTTGAAGAAAACAGTTCACCGATTCTTTTGCGCTCGATGCAATGGCGTCATTGGCGTTGACTGCACCTGGGCTCATAACATTAACACAGAATCAGTTCAGAATCAATCACCAAAAGAATCAGTTCGGTTCAGACGCTCTGTGTGTCGGTTTGCTTCATGCTAAATCACACATGCGCAGTATCATCAGCTCCTCGGTTCACGAATCGGACGCGTCTGACAGAAACGGTTCTTGACTCGTGAACGAGTCATTATCTGGCTCGGCTCGGTGTTCATCTTCAGTTCTCTCTTCACAGCAGTTCAGTCAGTGTACTGTTTGAGTAAATGAATTACTCCGGGATATTGGTTTGTTTTAACTCAGAGGGAGTGTCAGACACATTAAAAAAGTTAACAGCTTAATTCATCTGTGGATTAATGCGTATTGGAGACGCGAACTGTTTAAAACGATTCAGTTCGATTTGGTGGACTGTTTCAAAAAGATCCGGTTACATCGAATGATTCGTTCACGAACCAGATATCACAAACTGCTTTGTTTTTAACTGTCTTACAACAGACACGGAAGAGAAGACAATGCTGAATAAAGTCGTAGTTTTTGCTATTTTTGGACCAAAATGTATTTTCGATGCTTCAAAAAATTCTAAATGACCCTCTGATGTCTTACGGGTTTGAAACAACATGAGGGTAAGTTATTAATGACATCATTTTGCAAATTGGGCGAACTAAGCCTAGTAACCATTTTTGTTTACAAGAAGTTACAGTCAAAGGAATTGTGATTAATAATAAACTTTATTTCCAGACCCAGAGGGATCCATAGTACAATACAAAAACACATACATAGAGAAAAAAAAAAAAAAAAAAAAAACACAATTAATAAATATACAAGAAGTAAAAATTAACCCTCCACAGTGTTCAGTGTCTAGCATACAGACATGTACACCATTGGTTCCACAGTCTGGACGAAAATCTTACAGAACTTCGTCTAGGGTTAGCCAACACAGCAATTAGATCATTTTTTGACTCGGACACCCTACCCATAAATCTAAACATTAAGTTACGCAAGACTGCAGCACAGGTAGGTACCCCAGCACTAACAAACATATGGCTTGCACTGGAGTCTCTTGGGACTCTTAGCAGCAGCCTCATGCTGTCATTATAAGCCACTGTAAGCTTTCTAATGCTATCTTGCTTATAACGGCACCAAAGATAGGCAGTATACAACGGTGTACAGTATGTTCTAAAGAGTGAAATCTTCACAGGGACAGAGCACATACTAAACTTACGACACAACATGTTCGCTTGCACATACAGCTTACGACGCTGCCTATAAATATCCTTGTCATCAGACAGGTCATTTGCAATAATATGGCCAAGATATGTAATATCTGTGCATACATCAAGTACAGTACCAGATAGATAAAAATCAGGAAAATGAGAATGTTTATCATCTCTACTTCTTATAGTCATAATTTTACTCTTTTTTGGATTATACTTTATATCAAAATCTACCCCATACTGTGTGCATAGTCTCAAAAGCTGTTGTATACCAGCACTATATGGGCTAAAAATGACCAAGTCATCAGCATACATAAGGTGATTAATTAGTGAGTCACCAACCCTACAACCTGTACCACAAGCATTTAAAATCATAGACAAATCATTCATATACACATTAAAAAGAAAAGGAGACAGAATTCCACCCTGTCGAACCCCATTGGTCACTTTAAAGGGAGCCGTTGTTACACTGCCCCATTTAACTCTCATTGTCTGATGAGAATACCAATAGACCAAGATTCTAATCAAAAAACCAGGGACCCCACTTTTATTCAATTTTAAAAACAATTTTTGATGATTAACACGGTCAAATGCTTTAGAGGCATCAATGAAGCACAAGAACATTGTGGAATTTTGTTTATTATATATATCTAAAATTTCCTTTAGTGCAAAAATACAAAAATCAGTACCATGCTTACGTTTAAAACCAAATTGATTATCCGTAGACAGGACGTACCTCTCAAGTCTAAACAGAACAACTGTCTCCAATACTTTTGACATAACACTGGCCAAAGCTATTGGCCTATAGTTATCTGAGCTATTCAGCTTCCCCACTTTATCCTTGATAACAGGTACCAGCTCAACAGCCAGCATAGAATCAGGTAACTCCCCATGTACAAAAAACCCTGTGTAGCACATAGCCACCAGAGGACACAGTTTCTTACTTGCAAATTTAAGATGTTCAGCTGTAATATGATCCGGACCACATGCCTTATTATCCCTTAGCTTCAATATTGCTTCATGGATTTCAGAAGAAGTAATAACAACATCATCATTATACTCCACATTATCCACCACAAACAGATTACTTTTTACACAGTTTAGTAGTTCACAATAATGTTTCCGCCATAACTGTGAAATTTCATCAGGACCACTCACACCATCTATATTAGACGGAAGAGATATTTTGGAATTATTAATAGTTTTAATTTCTTTCCAGAAATCATTAACATTATTATTTTGCAGCTTCCATGCCAGTGAATCAGACCTCATAATGTTTTCATTTCTTTTAATATAGCGAAGTGCACATTTAAATCTGGCATTAGTGCTTTTTTTTGTTTCAAACAAAGGGCCATGCCTACTTTTGCCTGACTCAGCCCATTTTTTAAAAGCATTACGGGCCTCTACATGAAGCTCTTCTACGTATTCCTTCCACCCTGGCTTAACAATACACAAGTTTTTCCTAGGTTTATATAGAGGCCTACTCGAAATACTGAGAGACTCCACAATAGCTTCATACAGGGAACATAAAGCCTTACAGTGTTGGACATTATTACAATTCATATCCCGACACAATAAGGCATCATTTGGGACCTCAATATTGGCCAACAAAGCATCTGAATGATCCACATATCTATTAAGATCCCGCTTAGAGATTTTTGACCAATTTATTTTCTCTACATCAATGCCATTGTCCACAGGCAACAACACCGGTATAGTGCCCGTGTTCAGCACCACGAAAAAAGGTATATGGTCCGTAGTAGCTAGATCATACTCAATCTTCATTATGTCAATGGAGTCATGGGCATCCACTGTACAAAGGCAGTGATCTAGCCAGGAAGTAGAGTGCCAGGCCTCACTGATATAAGTATAACTATCATTTGGCAATAGTACCTTACTAGATAAAATTAATCCACTGTCTGTACAAAACTGCAATAAATGTTTACCAAATGAAGAGTTTGCATCAGTAATGTCAGCATTCATGTCACCTAAAACATATATACAGGTGGATGAATTATCCTGAATAAAAGACATAATGAATGCCAATCTACTGAGGTACTCATCCTCATTAAATATGCACTCATATGGCATATAAACATTCAAAATTATTATCTTCCTGTCATTACAACACAGCTCAATACCAATGGCCCAATCAACTCCCAATCTTATAACACTGACCAACTGATCATATTTTTTATTCCACAACGTAGCAACCCCCCCAGGAATTCTCCCCCGGACAACTTTAGCACTTAAGTCTGTTGTTGATTCACCCGCTCCATGAAAGTTACTATGCAGGGAATTTAATCCATCCAGTTCTTGTTTAGCAAGGAACGTCTCCTGGACACACAAAATGTCACATCTCTCCATCAATTTGTCCACAACGACACGGCGTGATTTATCAGTATCACTGTGGCCAACACGCAGTCCGCGCGCATTATAAGACGCAACACTAATGTTCATATTGATTAATTAATTACATAGCAGCAACTGCAGACTTACTCCCGTGTGGAGCTACAAGTGTACCACCCCGCTCATTGCCCAAGACTTTGGAGCCACGGGCCTCATAATAGCGGCGAACATAAGTCCCGTCGGGCCAGAGTTTTGGATTGTATATATCAGCAACATTGTTACATTCAGCAGTAATGTGAAACGAGCCATACCTGCTATGGGCCATCTCAATCTTCCGACACGTCACTATTCCATTCTCCAGTTTCTCAGATAGATATCCACGTAGCGTGCCAGCATCCAGCGTGGGAGAAAACCTAGTGGCAAACACATTCACCAACTTTGTTTTCACCACTCCAATGTTGCTCTCAGTACCGGTACCAATTGTCCTTTAGGTTAATCATTTGAAATAGTAAAAACAATATGTTCAAACTTTTGACTACTTTCTTTAATAGCTACATAACACAATACTTCTACTTTTACTTTCAGTACTTGAGTAGTAAATTTTAAAATAGACCACTTGCAATACTTAAGTACAAAAAATGTTGAATACTTTAGTACTTCTACTTAAGTGTGGTGCTTAAAGAGCACTTCAACTTCTACTCAAGTCACTTTTTTGATAGAGCACTTGTACTTTTACTCAAGTATGATCAACGTGTTTCAGAAGAGGGGGCATAGAGGAGAAACAATAATGTACATTATGTGAAAAATAATGTGTTAACCTTAAACCACATAAACACATTGCATTACACCAAATAATGTTATTTTTAGCAACACCTCTTTTAAGCATTTGTGCTTAGGGCACCCAAATAGCTAGCGCCGGCCCTGGTTATAATTGTTTGTATTCATGTATTTAGATTATATAATTAGCATTATTATTTTAGTTCTTCTGTGTAGCTGTTTCACACTCCAGTTCAGTTGGTGGCGGTAGTGCACCTAAATGCATGTATGCCAACCACCAATCTAAAAAAGAAGAAAAAAGTTGAAAGTTTTTTTTGTTTGTGTGTTTGTGTGTGTTAAAAATAAAATTTTAAGTTGGCCCTATTACTGCACTGTCAAATGTAGCTCTAGATTTAGCAGCACATTACTGAATAATTACTGTAAAACATAATACAGTAACTTGCTGCCAACCGTTAATTAATACATTACATTTTTATGAATTAAATTAGTTATATATGTATTTGATTTAAACCATTAAAATGGAATACAGGAGAATTCAAATGCAAAGCGCAACATTTGGGCCTTAAGAATTACATTTGTTAAACTTTTAATTGACCTAAATTGTAGTAAAATTAAACAAGTTTCATGATTTTAATTAATTGTTTTTTTTTTGTTAAAAATGTCATATGATCATCCAAAAATAAAGTTAATACTAATCAACATGCCTATGCATATTATATTGGGCCTATATATATATATATATATATATATATATATATATATATATATATATATATATATAATTTATTTGTTGTTGTTGTTGTTGTTGTTGTGAGGAACCAAGAAGGACCAAGCACAGTCAATTTCCACGCAGGTACACTTTCATGTTTGGTTGAAGTAACTCTTAGGCATGTAAATGTAGAATTTCCTTCAGTTTAACTGAAATATGTAATTAAAACAAATAAATGTATATTTGACAGTTTAGAATTGGACTACCTGTGTTGTGTAAGCAATTACAAAGTGACTATTGCCCTAAGCATTATAAACTAAAGCACCTAGTGTCCAACCTACTCTGTAATAACTTGAGAGAGACAGCTCTTGTCAAGATGAGCAATATTTACTCAGGAGGAACCAGCAGCAAACAATACACACATGTCAGAGGATCACAAGTGGATTAAACCCATAGACAGTAAAAGAAATGGACACAGCGACCCCATTGGATTCAACGGAGACAAGTGAAGTCGATTAAAAGCACTTACTTCTGGGGGTTGAGCGTACTGCGCAGACTCAAAATGAGCTTGATAACGTAGATGTCTCGAGAGCAACCTGTAAGTCTTCTAACCGCTGTGCCAAGAGAAAATCTGAATCAACCACCGAATCTTGCAGAGAATACGAGCGTGAACAGGAGCAAATTTTGGTAAGTATTCTGATTAATTATCTCCCTTGACGTCATGCCTCCACGTCCCACCGATAGCCGCATAGACAGTAAAAGATTGCCTGCGAGCTTCTCCTCCTGTCCATATAGTAATTTCTCTATCTTACGGGACCATAACGTAAGATACGGGGTAATGGAGCATTTTATACATTTTGGTGTTTCTTTAGAAATAATGAATGGACAAATGGAGTCTTTGAACGCCTCAGTTGTAAAGTTATTCTCTGTCAAAGTGATGGCAAAATGAATGGGAGTCAATGGAATGCTAACAGCAGGTGGGGGTCCGCTAGCTAATGGCGGCGCCCAGGGGTGCTTAAAAAAAAAATGAAACCCTGCCCCCCGATTAAATGTACAACTAACATCTTCGTCATTGCTGTATTTAAGCCAAGTCAAATGGCAATAGTTTGCCCCTACAGGTCAATCAACCATAGCTCAGTCTATAAAACTCTTAATACTATTAGAACCAGTTTAAACATGAACAATCGATCTACAACATTAAAGAAATCCTTTATTAATAACATGTTCATGAATCTAAAAGATTGGACACAGCTATGGGACACGGTTGTGCAGCAGGGGGCATCACAACAGTGAAAGGAACCTCAAGGTCATAGATGTGTGAAATTTTATAGGGTCCCATTCCTCTATTTTCCCTGAGGCCCCCAAATCACTAAGGCCCAATCCCAATTATATTTTATACCCCTTCCCCTACCCCTTCCCCTTGTCCCTTAAAACAGAGTGTCAAGGGGTAGGGGAGAAGATATTCCCCTAAGGATTGGGACGCCATCATTCGTCATCTAGCTCTTACAATATTCTGGTGTGCATTAGAGCCTTTAATTATCGTTCTGTATTAATGAGCTGCTTACTGACACACACACATATCGGCAGCTCACACATCCAGGAGAAAATAAACTTGTCACCGCTGCCCCACCACTTTTATTAAATACAGTTTAAATACTGAATCGCTACATTAGATTTTCCAGCGACGAGAGGATACAATCGCTGTTTTTAAGTAAACTCACTCTAAAAAGAGAAACGCACCGACCCCAATAAACGTAACTTCCCTCTCTCTCTCTCTCTCTCTCTCTCTCTCTCTCTCTTTCTCTATCGAATAGGCAATATTTGAGAAAATGGTTTCGCGATTTCTAATTATTGGGGGATTAGTCCCCATCAATATCTACAGCAGTTATCGCCCTGATCAGACATATGCTGTGGCACTATCATGCAGTCTGTAATGATTTGACGTTAGCAAATATCAGCGATTTTTTGCAAACATTTCTTTGAGTAACATGACCATTACTATGAACTCACAATTGAATGGAACATAAAACAAATGATAACTTTTTGTTAAAATCTTTATTTATGCCAAAAAGCTTACATGTGTCTTTTTGTTTGCTGTAGCAGCCATGTTGCCGAGATAATTCATACCACTTCATTTGAAGTGTGGTCCTGAAAAATCTGGCTATCTGGCCCTTCCCCTTACCCCTACCCCTCCAACCAAAAGAGAATCGAGACAAAAAAAAAGGGCTAAGGGGTAGAATTGGGATTGGGCCTAAATCCTTCTCTGACAGAGCCCTAAGCTAATGCTGGCAACTTTAGCTCTGATTTTCACTCCACTTGCCGACAGTTTTGTGGAAATCTCTGGCAAATGCCTAATATCAGTGACACATCAGTAGACTTTGACATGAGTAGCAACCGCATACTGTGTGTTGTCAAAGATGCAATCTGAGAGAAGGGCAGAAATATTTATTTATTAAATAATAAATAAATACATATTTTGAATATTTATGACATATTTCACAGATGCTGAAATATTTAGCATGTTAAATATCTGGACCTGTCAGCGACTCGATTTGATTAGAAATTGCATAGAATTAGCAGGTTTAGAGCATTCAGGAAGGCCAGTAATGACATTATTGTTCCAGTGGTGAAGATTTAGCAGCCTATGCACACTTTCCAGTAAACTGATTTCTAAAGGGTCAAGGTCTGCCTGCACAGCAAAATCTCCAGTGTTAATTTAACTCTCTGAGTGTGGACTCAAATAAACTCTGAAGCAGTGTTAAAAGTAAAACTGAAGCAGAGTTGAAGATGAATTAATGAAGTTGAATTAATGAGATAATTAAGAAGTTAATTGACTTATGATTGACCATTATTCAAGACACCTGATGTTAACAAGCATAATCACCAACTGAGAAAATCCCAATTTGTGTGTCACCATTATAGTGGTCAGTGTTTGCTTTAGTTGGGATCTTGGCTTCTGGATTTTTACTTTTAAAATTTGTTTGGCAAGCCAAGAGCAAAAGTCATCGGGTGGTAATGATTATGTTTTAATGTGATGGTTGCTTGACCTTAATCACTGAACCCATTTACAGGCTCTTCTCTCATTATTGCTCATTATTGATTGTAACAGCTTGAATTCCACAACAAAAGAGTCTGTATTTTCTCTACATTTTGTTGGCATTTCTTGTGATTCTGTGATTCAGATTTTTTTTTATTGAAGAGTTTTAATTTTATGCACACAAAAATAACAAAAATCAGTGTATGAATTTCAACAACGGTGACAAACAGCATATTCAGATAAACACATCTACTCTGAACATCACAAAACTAGATACTAAAAAAGCTCATAATTTATTCAGGCCGCAATGCATGATGGGAGCCATGGATGAGTTTTTACTGGCTACAACATGCTTTTTTGATGGTCACCGTTGTTGTGATGCAAACACTGATTCTTGATCTCTGTGTTTCTAAAGCACTCTTTGTTTATTTAGAACTAACTTTTGAAAACTTGTCATATTATGCCAGAAATGCTGGATCACTTTTTTATCCACCTAATTTATATACACAGTAAAGAAACCCAAACTCATCCATTCAGGTAACTCCTGACAATTAGTCCAAACCACAATCAAGTCCATAAGATCGCCTTGGCTCTGGTCTGTCTGTATGTTACAACTCAGTTACCACAGCAACACAAAATCTAAAGTTAATAATTGAAGGTTCAAGATCCCAACTAAAGCAAACACTGACCACTATAATGGTGACACACAAATTGTGATTTTCTCGGTTGGTGATTCTGCTTGTTAACATCAGGTGTCTTCAATAATGCTCAATCATAACTCAATTAACTTCTTAATTATCTCATTAACTTCAACTCTGCTTCAGTGTTACTTTTAACTCTGCTTCAGTGTTTATATGAGTCCACACTCAGGGTGTTAAATTAACACTGGAGATGTTGCTGTCTGGTTGATATCTTCTTCTGGACCCTGCAGTTAAATGTTGTAACTATACATTATGTGGGCAAAAGATTATTGACGGTCATGCATTTATAGTTTTATTGTAGCTGTAGATGTACAAAATCACTTTTTTGTTTGTTTTTGTAAAATCATAAAATATATTTGGTTATTTGTGTTGGACCTGAGGCTGAAGGAGTACAGTGAGTAATCACATTGCATTATGAATCGAGTTTCATGCTCAGTTCAGTTCAGTTCAGTTTCAGTTTATTGTCCCCTAAGGGAAACTTGTCTTACAGCCAGGTAAACACACAGGTAGCACAACAGGTAAACACCACATACACATACAACAACAATACAAACTATTAATTAAAAACACTGTTACACTACTCATCTAGATCAAGAATTATGCAAGTTTAGCAACCGAATTGCACTTGGTATAAAAGAGTTCTTTGTCCTATTGGATTTAAAACGAGGTACTCTGAATCTCCGGCCTAAGGGGAGGACCTCAAAAGAACAATGAAGGGGGTGATTTACACAGTCCAATATGGCATCTGCTTTCCTCATAACCTGCCTCTCATAGATATTTGTCAAGGAAACCTGTGGGCATCCTATAGACTTACCAGCCACCTTTACAATATAGCTGAGGTTATTTTTCTCCCTCAGGCTGATGCCCCCATACCAGGCAATAAAAACGAAAGTAAGAACAGATTCAATAAAAGATTTATAAAATAAAGACAGGATAACCTTATCAACATTAAAAGAGTTAAGCTTCCTTAGGAAGTACAATCGTTGTTGTCCCTTTTTACAGATCATCTCTGCATTTATGTTAAATTTGAGTTTATTGTCTATCACAGTGCCCAGATATTTGTACTGCTCCACTACCTCTATGCCGATTCCTTTTATATAGGTGGGTGGAGGACTACCTGATTGTTTTCTCCTAAAATCTATGAGCATATCCTTGGTTTTAGAGGTGTTAAGATGGAGAAAAGACCTGTCACACCAACTTACAAACTCATCGACCACTGGCCCATGCTGAGATTCATGTTTCTGCAGTAAACTGACAATAACTGTATCATCCGCATATTTCAGAATGTGTCTATTACTATACTGACTCCTACAATCGTTAGTGTAGAGGATGTATAGTAAAGGTGAAAGTACACAACCCTGCGGGGAGCCAGTGGAAGAGACACGCCTTCGAGAGAGACAACCATTCACCTTAACTCGCTGTGTTCTGTTAGTTAAAAAGTCCATAATCCAGCACACAAGATTACTCTCAATGTTAAATTCTGATAATAATTTACTGACTAAAACGTGTGGCTGGATAGTATTAAAGCAGAAGAAAAATCCAAAAACAAGAGCCTGGCATGTGTACCAGGACCCTCTAAATGTCTATAGAGGAGATCTAAGAGTGTAATCTGGGCATCCTCTACCCCTCTGCTAGCCCTATATGCAAATTGCAAAGGGTCCAGGGCCCCACCCACCCTGAACAGCAGAAGCCGCTTAACAATCCTTTCAAATGACTTCATGACCAGTGAGGTCAATGCCACTGGTCTGAAGTCATTTAGTGTGCTCACAGAGTTGCCCTTCGCCACTGGAACTATGATAGACTCCTTCCAAGCCATTGGGACCCTTCCCTGTTCCCAGGACATCTCAAAGATGTTTGCAAACACCCCACAGAGCTGCTCTGAACAGCACTTCAACAATCTCCCAGTAATTCCATCCGGTCCTGGACTCTTATTTACCTTAATTCTCTTAAATACAGACCTAACCTCCTCTTTTGTAATTGAGAAAGGAATAGATTTTACCTGAGCTTGTTCCTCCATTAATTTCTTTAGTTTGTCTGAAAAGTCATGATTATCAAAACGTGAAAAAAAGGTGACCAATGCTTCAGATAACTCACTATCATTTGTATACATTGGCAATTGGACTGATTTTTTTTTGTGTTTTTTGCAACCCTATCATTCTTTTCACCCCATCCCATGCTACCTTCAGGTTGTTACTGCCCAGTCTTTCCTCTATCTTATTTTTATATTGCAATTTATCCTTCTTGATTTCTGCTTGGACCTCCTTCGTTGCCTCCCTAATTTCATGCTCATTCCCGTTATGAAAAGCACAATGCTTTTTCATTAATACTTGTTTCAATGAGCTAGTGACCCATGGCTTATTATTTGCATACACTTTGACATGTTTTTTGGGAATAATAGAATCCACACAAAAAGAAATATAGCAACATACAGCATCAACAACCTCATTGATATCCAAAGCAGAGTCAATGAAAACGGACCAATCGGTACAGTCAAAACAACCTTGTAATTTCAGAACAGACTCTTCGTCCCAGATCTCAATCTCTCTAGTTTTAACTTCCCCCCTTTGAGTATAGGTCTGTACACCGGGATGAGATTAATAGTACAGTGATCTGAAGATCCTATGGGAGCCAGAGGAGAGGCCTTATATGCCTCCTTAATTGAACCATAGCATTTGTCCAAAGTTTTATTTTTTCTAGTTGGACATGTGACATATTGATAAAAATTGAGGGATTTACTCAGTTTGCAATTATTAAAATCCCCCATAAGCAGACATGGGGCATCCGGGGAAAGAGATTGAAGTCTTTGAGTCACTTTACGAATTATATCGGCAGCAGTTTGTGTGTTTGCTTTGGGGTGAACATATATTACAGTCACAAATATCTGGGGAAATTCTCTCGGGAGATAGAACGGACGAACGGAGATGGAAAGCAGTTCGATGTCAGGAGTGCATATCTTTTCCCTGACGGTGATGTTGCTACACCACCGCTGGTTTATATATACACACACTCCACCACCGTGAGATTTCCCTGTGACTTCAGAGTCTCTATCCATCCTAACAGGCGCCCCAAAACCGCTGATCGATAAGTCCGTGTCGCTGTCTTTAGACGACAGCCACGTCTCACTGAAAGCCATAATACAGGCGTTCCTGTATTCCTGTAGATAGTTCGAATTTGCTTGTAGCTCATCGATCTTATTTCTAAGTGACTGAGCATTTGCAAATATTATTGAAGGGAGCGGAATACGTTGTAATTTTTGTTGTTTTAACCGGAGTCGTACGCCACCTCTCTTTCCTCGCTTCCTCTCTTTACGAGAGTTTTTGCAACCATTTCCAGGAGACCTGGGCCTAGAGATCTCGGCTAGAATATCTTCAGATACAAGCGGGTCCCAGTATATATTTCCCATAAGCGGATTGTCCATCTCATCAAACATTCCCGAGAGTATGTCCTTACCGGCTCACGTTGCTGGCTGTGTTCGCCTTGGACATAATAAATCCATAAAGTCCATAAAATGACAACGTAGTATATCTCCATGGTGACTGCTTAATGAACAATCGTATCTAGTCCATTTCCATTCAAACAACGAGTCAAAACAAAAAACTTATTTAGCACTTTTTGACAAACAAACGCAGACAACAACACACCTGCTGCTGGTCGCTACAAGAGCAGCGCCCCGCTCTATTCATGCTACATGCTTACAAAGACAAAATGCAGTAACATCTAAGAAAAATTGTGTTTACATTTGCACTTTTGAGTTGAATTTTGCTTGATTTTATTTTTACACTTTAGGCCATACTCATCTCGCACAGAACAGATAACGGTCTTAAACTATTTTGAGAAAAGTTGTTGTGCTGTGCCTTTTGTACTGTAGCACTGTTATTCTACTAAAAGCTTTAGTTTGCGTGTTATGATATTTCTTCTTATTTACTCATGAAAACGGATGAAAATAAAATAAATGATCAATAACCACAACATGAAGTCATACATTGTCATTTTAGAAATAGAGAAAAATAACCAATGGATCTACCACTGGGGTCAAGGTTTTTTTGTTCATATTGCATAACGTATGTGATCTTTTCATATTTCACAGTAATATCAAAGTTATTTTTTTTGGTAAAACATTAAAATGTATTAACTCAGTATTTGAGTAAACTGGTTTTGTTTAAAGCAGAAGTCAAACTGTGAACATCATACAGACCGGAATGGGGAAAAAAACACACATACTTAAACCACAAGCTATTGACGCATTAAGACAAACACACACAAACTGACATGAACCACAGCTGTCCAGTAATAGACACAAGCTCCTGCACACCTTTGTACAAAAATAATTTATTCAGACCACAGCAGGTTTCATTTTGGCTCACAAAATACCAGGGGGCCTCTAAAGATGTTGAACTCCAGGATCCTAGGCAAATCTGCTCACTACCATATATTGAGAAACTGGTTAAAACAATGTGAAAACATGTGGTTTGCTCATCATTTTAGCCTGTGGTTCTTAATCCTGGTCTGGCATCCCAAGCTCTGCCATGAACTGAGCAGACAGATGTTTACTGCTGCTTATTGACTGAGCACTGGATATCTGGTCACTTGACAAAATGCACCCTGGGGGAACAACCTTGCTTGTCAACAAGAGATCAGTTTAAGATCTCCCTGTGGTTTTCAACATTTTTCCAATTTTGATTTGCATTTGTTGCTAATAGAGTGCTAATTTAATCTCACCAATCTCAAAACTCAAATACTTCAGCTCGATCTGGTACAATTGTGTGAAGATTGGTCATCTTCTAGTGACAACACCTGCATACACCACATCCTCCTCCTCTTTAACATTCTGTAAAAAACAAAGATTTCATAAAATCGTCTGAATTAAAATGTTTGATACCAGTTTGTGATTGACTGTTTTCATACAGCTAAAATAACAGTGATGCACATAAGATTCAATCTCAGCCAAATAAAATAAATAGTTGGACAGTGTTGCAGACTTGTCAAGCAGGTTTAACTTTGAATTAAAAAATAAATAAATATAATAATAATAATAATACTTTTCTGTATCGGTCTCACTCTTAAACATGTACTCATGCAGTATGTGCATTTGTCACTTTCGGTTCCTGTAGACGATGGTTTCTTGTGAAAACATAGTTTAACAGGAATTTCTTGAAAATATATGTTTTTACTCACTTTTAAAAAAATGTAAAAGTCTGTATAGTGTTAAAGGTCCCCTTCTTCGTGATCCCATGTTTTAAACTTTAGTTCGTGTGTAATGTTGTTCTTAGAGTATAAATAATATCTGTAAAATTCTAAAGCTCAAAGTTCAATGCCAAGCGATATATTTTATTTAACAGAAGTCGCCTACAAAAAACAACCCGTTTGGACTACAGCCCTCTAGTTCCTGCAGTAATGACGTCACTAAAACTACCCGTTTTTGACTTACCTCCACCCACATGAATTAAAAAAGGGGGCGTGGTCTTGTTGCGCTCCGACGGAGAAGAAGAAAGAGCTGTGTTTGTTTTTGCCATGTCGTCGAAACGCTTATTTTCATCTCGGAGTCAAATCATCTTTGTTTGGGCTTCCCAGGGACGCTGTACTTGGAGATCAATGGTTACAATTTATTTTTAACTCGGTTCCCGAAAATTATAATCCACATGTAAAACTATGTGCAGCACATTTTGCTGAGGACAGCTTTCTCAATCTCAATCAGTTTAATGCCGGATTTGCACAAAGATTATTCCTGAAAGATGGAGCAGTTCCCTCTTTGTCTGGAGAAGGCGTTGTTTATGGACCACAACCGGTAAGTGTATTTTATTATTTAAGTTGGTGCGTTTAACAGTTTCTGTAACTTAATACACAAAGGGCAAAGCTGTTTAGCTTTGTTAACTAGAGGTTAGGGCTGTGCAAAAAAACAAATGCGATTTTCATGCGCATCTTGTCAGTAAAAATGCTCCTGTGATTATAAATACGTCTCCAGCATGTGCGTTCTAGCCCAATCGTGTTTCCAGGAGGGCAGGGTGCGCTCAGCTGGTGTCGAATCACAACACAGGAACCGCTGGCCCAATCAGAACTCGTTATGTATTTCTGAAGGAGGGACTTTATAGAACAAGGAAGTCATCAGCCCATTTTTATGACAGTGAAAACAGCGGTATACAGATAGGTGAATTGTGTGAAAAATACTGTGTTTTTTTTACATGCGAAACATGAACACGTGTTATATTGCACACTGTAAACACAATCAAAACTTCAAAAAAGCACGAAAAACGGGACCTTTAATGGTAATGTTTACTGATCCTGGACTCTTTTTCAGTTGCTTTAAAAACATACTCCAGTAGAAATTACCTACAGCAGAGGTTGTTTTTCTCGTGATCTGTCACATACAAGCACAGTGGATTCACATAAGTCTGCAGTGACATAAAAACAATAAATTGGAATAAATGATTTTTACCATTTTCTGTGCTTTTCTTTTGTAGAATGTTGTTTCGGCGTAAGTGATCTCCTCTTCATCTTCACGAGCCTGAACTGTTTCAATGAAAACAGAGGCATTAAAAGATAAATCAATTGTAACTATAGAGTATCATTATTATATTAGTGTTATTTTTTCAACTATGTGTCAAACGGGCTGCATAAATTCCGTGGCCTGATGGTTAGAAATTTTAACTTGTAACCTAAAGGTGAGTTTATCTCTCTCTCTTACACACACACACACACACAAACATATGATCCCTATCAAAGTATAAGCTAGCGGTGAAATTTGGAAATACATTCTTTGCTGATCATTTATAAATCATGAAGAATTTTAACAAGGTTTAGTATAATTATATATATATATATATATATAACTGAATGTGACTGTAATTTAATTAACTTTAATCAATTTGTTACAAGTTAGGGTTAGGGTTAGGGTTAGTATTACTTATCACAGTTAAAAGCAGTAGGTTACTCTTGCCTTCTTGACCAGTGTTTCTGTGTTTTCTGCGGATGCAGACGACTGCAGCAACAATCAACAGAGATCCAACAACAGAGATCACCACGGTCAGAGAGACTGCGAGATGAGAAGAAGACCGTGCTGCTATGTCTAAAGAGAGACAGTGATGTAATCGTAAAAGTGATTGTGTCTGTCTGATCTATAAAATATACAGAGATAAGGTCAGTGAATAATACGAAATTATCAGCTCTGCTGTACCTGAACATGTGTGACAGAGTTGAGTGATGTCCAGATGTGTGGTCTGGTTTGTGATGGGATTGTTGATCACACAGCTGTAGCTGTTTTTCTCCTGATATTCCACCTCCAGAGGTAGAGAGAGACTGATGCTGAGATCAGACACACTGATGCTGGACAATAAACTGTTTCCTTTGTACCAGGAGAGAGTCACATGACCCACATTCACCACTGAACACAACAATGAACAATTCTGCTGCGATGATGAGGATGATGATGATGATGAAGAACATTGTGAAGAGTCTCTGCTGATGACAGGAACAGACAGACGAGCTGAAATAAAGATTTAAATAATTCATACTAGCTGTTGATTGAGAGTTTGTGATGTCATTCAGCGATTGTGTCTATTGTGGATTCAGAATTGTAAAACTAATGCAGTTTGAGATGCCAGCATAACAAAAGTCAATAACAATGTAAGTCCAGAAGGATGAGAAGACAAAAATTAGTGTGCATCTCAAGTTTTACAGTTCCAGTATTGAAAAATCAAACAGTCATGATGCATCTACGTTGAAGCTATAACAAAAAAAAAAAAAGAAGAAGAAGAAGAAACCAGTATTTAACTCACCGTAGACAGTGAGACTGAATCTCTTTCTCACACTGCTGGTCTGTAGTTGATAGAGTCCAGTGTGTTCAGTTCTGATGTTTGTGATGGTCAGAGATCCAGTTTGATGATCCAGCTTCAATCTGTCTCTGAATCTCCCATCAAGAACATCATCAAATACAGTGGCGCTGCCGGCCATTACATTAATTTCAGCTATTAAAGTGTTGTTATATCCAGACTTCCACAGAATCAGATCTTCATCCATTATGTCAGTAAGACCAGAGTCTAGGGTGACTGAATCTCCCTCCGTCACTGACACTGACTTCACTGTTACCGTATCAGCAAATACTGGAAAACAAAAAACTGGTCACATATAATGCTAATTGCCTTTATTTACTCAAGATCACTGGTTTGTAGTAATTATGGTATCAAGTGTAAATGACAAACAGAGAACAGCAGCACAGATGCGAAACATGTGACAACAGAAACACATCAACTGACATATAAGATTATATGTGAGCCAAAAAATGAAATTAATAATAATGAATGAAGTTGCATGATTTAGGGTAGTTTAGAGCTATATTAATTCCCTTCAGGCAATTAGTTTAGACTGTCTTGGTGCTTCACATTTACAAATAACACTTAATACACATACACACAGCCCTACCAGACGCCGTATGAGCAGCGCACAGAAGAGGAGTAAAATGAGGTCAAACAAATGAGAAATGAACACGAAACATATGTGTGAAGTGTGGTTTTGAACAATGAGCGAATTAATCAGTTACAATATGCCTATTGAATTTAAGACTTCTTTTACATATGTGTAATAATAGCAAGCGAAAATCCACCTTGTATAAAAAAGCTACAAAATCCTTTTTTTTAAGTATAACTTACCAACAGGTTGCAAGCAGAACAAAATGACAGCATAAAACATTTCATTTGACATCTTTAATATCCTCTCAGCGATTATAACTTCCTGACAACAGACTGTTTTGACTTGAGAGAAGTGTGATACTAATCTAGTGTGTGTGTGTGTGTGTGTGTGTGTGTGTGGATCCTCCCCCAAAGAAGCTTGAACACCCTTCAGTCAGTGCAGTCCAGTTGTGCTCACATATACTATTAGTGTCACAATAATATTCACTCCTGGCTTTTAAGACTGTTTTTAGTGGCAGAAACCATGTAGGTTATAAATTTGCTTTGTTCTTATTTGTTCATTTGTATACATATAAGAATATATAATCCCATGCTGCTTCAGCGTTTTTAAGAAGCGGAAATGTTCAAGAACAAGAGGAACTTCTATGTGAATGAGCAAGTGTAGCAAGATTTCAAAAGTAGTAGATTAACAGAAAACAGGTAGTGAGCATAGCAGATTTTAGCAATATCTTTCAATTTAAAAAAAAATATATATTTTTGATATAATAAAAACAGATGTCAAAAACTGAATCTCAAGACCACGACCTTTCTATTGATATTCATACATTAAATAAAGGATCATTTCATTAACACAGAGCTGGGTCATCAGTGCTCCCCTGCGTTTTAACAGCTCAAAACTCTTGTTTGTTTATTGTGAAGTGAAATTAATTATTTGCTGATTTTCACAGGGCTGCCAAGCCACACATTCTTTTCACAATTAGAGTGCTGAGTCTTACACGACTGACACTGTTCTCACACGCTCAAGCTAAACGTCTATTTTCTCATGCAGTGAAGCACACTCAAATGAAAGAAGAGCAAAATTAGTTGAAAGTGTAATAGGATATTGGCGGAACAGATATCCAGTGCACATTTGTGTTTTTGTAATGTTGAGCAGTGTAGCCAATTAAAGCTCTGATTGGCCATTGCATTTAAGTTAATCAGAATACACTCGCTGCACAAAACAGGATTTTTTTTTTTCAGCACACTTGCAAAATCTACACAGAAAAGTGTAGACAATGCAAATAATTGTGCAATGTCACAAATGTCACAATTCTCTCACTGAACATTGCTGTTCCTGTTGTGGTGTGTGTGTGGGGGGGGGGGTTATTGGTTTTGCAGCACTCTATCATTCATTCATTCATTCATTCATTTAAAAAAAACAATTTCAAAAGGATGTTTATGGTTTATTATTTCTATTTTACGACACTAAGCATCATGGCATTAATACTATCCATTTCCAGGGGTCAGAGAAAACTGCTGACAGGTTTTTTTTTTTTTTTTTTAACCCCAAACAAATCTCCAACCCAATCAAGGTCTCTGTAACCGGACGTCCATTCCATTGAGCTAATAAGTTCCCCAAAATGCTAAAAAGTCTTAAACTAGTTTCAGCTGCATTTCTGACGAAAAAACAGGCTTGTTTGAGGTTGCAACCGAGATGCGCCTTGCCTCACCTGAAATGTAAGCGAGTGTAAGCAGCTGCAGTGAGAGGAGGAGTGAACAATTAAAGCACAGGCAAGCCGGACAGATCTCTCTTCTCTTAGTGGATCTGACACCTGTGAGATCAAAGATGGCTATCGCGGGATTCACGCTCGTGCACAGTGTTGCTAATAAACTGGATGGAATTCAAGTTGCTTTTATATGAAAATAAATAAAATGAACAAGACACCCATTTAATTACACACCAAAGATGTGATTATCAATATTTTTTTCTTTAATACAGACATATGTGTTTTATTTATTTTATATATTTTTAGTAAAAATTTTATTGCATAACCCAAAGAGATCGCACTTTCAGATAGTTTGGTAATATTCACACATAACATATACACATAAAACATATTAAAATCAAACATTTTAAAAGACAACATTTCATCACAGTTGTTTAAACCAATGAGCATTAAGCTGTGTCCAATCCAATCCAATCCGCTTTATTTATATAGCACAGTTTAAATAACACAAGTGATGTAAACCACAACAATAAAAAACACAATAGGATAAAAAAGATAAACACAATAAAATAAGAGTAATATAATAAGATAAAAACAACATGAAATTATAGAAATAAAATCAGATAAGATAAATAAATAAAATGCACTTCACACACAAAACATTTAAATCACATTAATCACGATTACCTGGTATTAAAAGCCAGAGTAAAGAGATGAGTTTTAAGCAGTGATTTAAAATGAGACAGCGAGGAGACTTGTCTGATGTGTAATGGCAATACATTCCATAGTTTTGGAGCTGCAACAGCAAAAGCTCTAGTTTTAGTTTTAGCCTAGTTCTAGGCACTGTCAGGAGCAGCTGGGAATGTAGGGGTGCAGCAACTCGGCGAGATACGGTAGGGCAAGGCCATTCAAGGCTTTAAAAGCAAATAAGAGTAGTTTAAATTGAATCCTAAAATGCACAGGCAGCCAGTGGAGTGAAGCTAAAATAGGTGAAATGTGCTCATACTTTCTTGTGCCAGTTAAAAGACGAGCAGCAGCATTTTGAACCAGTTGCAGACGGGCAATGGAGAACCCATTAACCCCCAAATAAAGTGCATTGCAGTAGTCCAGCCGAGTGGTCACAAAGGCGTGAATTACTGTCTCAAAGTGCTGTTTTTGGAGGACTGGTTTAATTTTTTTGCCAGCTGCCTTAACTGGAAAAAACTGGACTTCACTACGGCTTTAATCTGGTATTCAAACTTAAGGTCATTCGTCAGCAAGTCGTTTCCCATCGTGCTTTTGATCAGCACAGTAGGTGGAGAGCAACTGCGCTCGACTGCAGAATCCGACACGTGCGCCTTGCGCTCGAGAGAGATTTTAGCCACACGTCAGCATTACATCAGAGCAAAGCCGGTATGCATCTCGCGCTGATCGCCGGTGATCGGTTCTGCGCAGATTTTGCTCATCTCAAACAAGCCGAGAAGCACCCGGCTGTAGCCTGCAGATCGAGGCGGGGCTGAACCTGGAGCGCCTACTCTGATTTTTTCGATCGTCTTTCAGAGACATACGTGATAGAACATGTGCGCTTATTCAGTGTAAGACAGAGTATGTTGTTTAAAAGCTAAAAACGCTGTGCAGTTTTACAAATCCTTCATTATAATACACAGAAGAAAAAAAAAAAAACCTTAGCATGTAACCCTTCCTGTCCCTGAAATGATTGTTTTGTTAAATAAAGCTGATCTTTAGGCTAACAGACGAACAACCCACTACATTGAGACTGTCCTTCTTGACTACATTTAATAAATGAATTGGGTTGATTATCCACACTGTTAACAATTGATGTAATTTTACAATATATTTCACAGCAATACACTGTATTCATGTTTTTTATTGTAAATGCAAATGCATGATGGGAAATTGATGGACAGTCCTGTAATATTATTGTACCTACACTGTAGAAGCATTATTTTACAGCCACCACAAAGCATTGTGGGATAGCATTAAAACTGGTACTTTCATATTCTTTCTAACATAAAAAGTCCAGTTGTCTTAACGTTAAAATAAACTTTTTAAAAGGTATGATGTTTCTCAAACATTCTTTCAACTTAATTTTCATTTGAAAATTCTACATTCTAGGAAGGTTGATTTGTAACATTCCAAGAACATAAAAAGGTCCAGTTTCCATATTAGTATAATGTTATTTTAAGGTTAGTAAAATGTTCCTGCAACATTCTCTCAGTCATTCAAACGAAAAGGATGTATCAGTATTTGTTTTATATAGCATGACAAGACAATTATTCACTTATGAAAATTAACCATGGTTTTACTACAAATAAAACCAAAAAAACATGGTTACTATAGTTTAACCATGGTAACCACAAAATAACCATGGTTTTGCTAAATTAACCATAGTTTAACCATGGTATTTGTAGTAAATCTGTGGTTATACAAATGGTAGTCAACACGCCAAAAAACCATGGGTTACTACAGTTTTACTATAATAAAACCATGGTTATTTTTCGTAAGGGTTGTTTAATATAATTAATTATCTGTCATGAAGTTGATAAATGACCGCAGTAGGCTAATGTGTCTGCTGTGTGCCATTTGAATTTTTAAGAAACTTTAATTTTCTTTACTACATTGTAATGCGTTGACTTTTTCCCTCCCCTTTATTTCAGGAAAATATTTTAAAGTGAAGAAATAGATAAACTTTTATTTCTACCGTCCAGTGATGATTCTGAAAGGACACACCTGTAATCTGGTGCTATATAACGAACACAACTTCATGATCATCATGTTCTTTTTTAGTGCAGTTTTTTTATGTTTTTACTCAGTCCATGTAAATGCACATCCTTGAATAAGCCATGCATAACTTCTGATATGACCGGTTTCAGTGGACAAAATAATAATAAAAAAATCACATTTTGACTCATTCCTATTGAATTCAATTGGTCCAGAAGATTAAACTTGTAGCAGCTAACATCTCGTGATTCAATAAATCAGACAGTGAGTCAAGTTAACAATAAACAACTGCATTATAATGAAATCTTTGTAAAACTGCAGTTTTTATCTTTTTAAACAACATACTCTTGTCTTACACCAACTACGCACACATTTCCTGTATGTCTTTGAAAGACGATCGAACCAATCAGAGTAGGTGTGGGGAGGGGCGACACGAGCAGCCCCGCCCCAGACGCAGCCCCGCCTCGATCTGCAGGCTGCAGCCAGTGTTCTAGGAAAAAAAACACATGACGCGCGTTTGCTTTCACTTTTAACTCCATTTAACCAGCAACATTGCAATATACGTTTATTATTATTATTATCATTGTTATTATTATTATTTAACCGAGAACATAACGGCATTGTCTTTTCATCTGAATAAATATACAAAATTAAGCCCTCTCTTAAAAATATATATATATTTTTGGTACACGCGCCAGTGACGTCAGATGGTAAGAACGTGGTTTCTGAGGGAATTACAACAAACATGTTTTAGAAACACACGGTTATAACAGCCAGAGAAAAAGATTAAGACAGATATCAAGGGTCAAGAGCCCAACTAAAGCAAACACTGATCTCTAACATGGTTACTTCAAATGAAACAATAAATCAACATCTAAACCTTAGTTCATTCTCAATAAGATCTTCTGTAGACGTCTGACAGAAATAAAGTCAGTCTGGTTATTAATAAGTGTAGCTGGTGATGCTGTTTGTGGGTTGTTTAATCAGATCTTGAGAGATTTCATGTATTTTATTTCAGTTGATTTCATCTAAGTCTGTGTCTGAAGTCAGTTGTAGTAGTTCTTGTGTTTCTCTTTTCTTCAGTGATTCTGTTTGTTAACAGCAGCTGTTCATCACTAATTCTCAATCAGCACTTAGTTAATCACTTAATTACTTGAATGCAAAGTTTTAAAACTTACAGGATTTAAATCAACGCAATCTGTTTACTCAAACGGTTTGAGTTAAGTTAACTTGTCGGGTTTTACAGTGCAGGTTTGTCCAATGAATATGATACAAACACACTCTCAGATTCACTCGCACTGATGACTGTCTGTCTTTATCTGTGTCAGATTCGAGTCCGTCTTTAGGTGTCGTAACAGAACATGTCTTGCTGTTATTCTTCTGCTGGCTACTGTTGCTGTGATTTACTCTCACTATACAGGAGCTTCAGAAAAGGCAAGTACCCCCTACAGATATTACAGTAAGGTTATAACGTTTGTATTTTGTAAAACAAGCGATTGGTTGCGCTGAAAAGTGCAAGTATGAGATAAGATACTGGACTGCTGTAGTACATCATGTGAATACACCACATTCATATCTGTTGATTTCACATGTAATGGGAAACAAACGCATTGACAGATGACACAGTTGCAGATTTCCTGAGTTTCTGTAGCCGCCTCGTCTTTAACTTGTGTGGTTTGCTGTTTTCTTACAGATGGAGAAAGACGGAGGTTCACGTAATCTAAGAGTCTGGGTGTAGCTAAAGCAGCATGAGTCATACTTAAGAAAATTTGCAAAAACATACTTCTGTTTAATCAAAAATGGGGAAATGGAGATGGAAATGGAAATGGATTGTTTTTGAGTTGCAACACAAGTAAATGCTTTACATGTCACACTGATTGTAAAATGAATAACTGATAAAGCACTTACCATTTTACCTGCTACGGAAATCGTGAAATTATTTGCACTTGAAAGGTTATAGCACATGCGTATTAAACAAATCCCATGTAAAATGTTCACTGACCGGGAGTGTTTAGACCTTTATACATTTAATAATTTATTCAAAACAGAAAGATGTAAAGCAGTTTATTACAGGAGTTATGCTTCTGTTGTACACGCTAGTCAGCTTTACTTCAACATGAACAAATTCTACATGAGGAACTACACTAACCGTAATACTAAAGAGAAATAATTTTATAATGCAGATGAAAGTTTGTGCTGTTGTGATTCATTTTAGAAGTAGACGTAGTGAATTTAGTTGAATTATCTTGTAGAGAATGGATTGGAATATACAAAGTCAATGTTGCACTCTTTTGTTTCTTATGTAATTAATGTTTGTGTTATATTACACTTTGAGCTTTTAAAAATAAACTATTTAAATTCTTTAAAATTGTAATTATTTTACTAAGTTATATTTTCAGTGGAAAGGATGAATGAAAAAGACTGTCTTATGTTAAGACAAGATCCACTAAAAATGAACAACAGTTAATATAAGCCTCTAATATAAAAAATAAACCAAATGTAAAAAAAAAAAGAAAAATTACAATTTATGTGCATAATAAAACGTTAAAGTCCATAATTGGGGCATATGATATTTATATGTATGATCTTAATTTAAGTGTTAAAAAAAATCATCAAAATTAATCGGCAGTAAGATTAATTTTTAATGAGCCAAAAAGAATACACGTCACACCTCTGTTTATCAATTTGCACTGGCTTCCAATAGCTGCTCGCATAAAATTCAAGGCATTGATGTTTACCTACAAAACTACCACTGGCTCTGCACCCATTTACCTAAATTTGTTACTTCAGACTTATGTGTCTTCTAGAAGCTTCTAGAAGACCCTCTAACTTTAACACTCACTATTCTAATTCTATTCTTAAAAAAATCTAACTACCTTTCTAATATTTTTGTATCCCATTTTCTTTTCATTTATAATGCAATTGTATATGTATGTGTGTGTGTGTGTGTGTGTATGTAAAGACCTCTAACTAGCTTGCTCTATTCTTTTTTTTTATTCTATCTGTTTTCTTTTTATTTATTATAATAGTTAAAATCCGATGCTACGTGTACTGTGTTAACCTAACTGAGACTTGTTATAGCACTTCTATTTCATTGCTCTTTTTGTTGTTTTTGATTGCTTCCACTGTTTTCATCTGTAAGTCACTTTGGATAAAAGCTTCTGCTAAATGAATAAATGTAAATGTAATGTAAATGTAAGTGTGAATACAGGAAGTCAAACAATAAATGCTAATAAGACCGTCAGCCTGTAAATCTGATCAGTTCGGCTGAAACGAAATAAGAATTGAAATATGGCTGCCTGTGAGGTTTGGTTTTGATGAGAAATGTCTGAGTTCATAATGAGATCTCTGGCATTTCATTGCAGTCAGTGAATCTGAGTAAACATCACGTCTCCAATGAGACAAAAGCGGCTCCTGGTGGAGGAACAGTCAATTGTCTGTGAACAGTCAATTGTGAATTTATGGTGTGATTGCTACTTGTTTGTATGAATTTAAAGTTATATGAATGCACTTAAATACATAGGCTGCATGATACATGTGTAGGATGTTAGCAGTTTAGCTCTCAGTGCTATAATGCATAGTTTCTGTTATTTAGAAACCCACCAGATCGCGCCATTTATAAATTAAGATTCGTGTCACGGGGTAATTCAAAGGGACAAAAAATCAGTTATCATAATCTTTAATGAAAACGAACGAAAAAACAAGAACTTGGTGGGGGAAAACATTGCCCTTAACTTAAATAAAAATAAAAATGAGGCAAAATGTTTTTTTTTTTTGATTACAAAAAAAACAAAACAAAAAAAACACGGTATCTAACTAAAAATGTAATGTGTTTGGCAAAACTAACTAAAGTAAAAACAAAATGACAGAGTAAATTTCTTTCGGTTTCGTCTTTGTCAAGGTCTTTCATTTTTAACATTAAAACACGCAGCGTATTCGTTCAGCTGTATTTCCTTTCCCTGCTCTCCCCATAGACAGTAAAAGAAAAGGACACAGCGACCCCATTGGAACTCAATTGAGACAAGTGAAGCCCATTTTTTGTGAGTGAGCAGGAGTAAGTATTTTGATTATTTATTTTGTATAGTATTTTAAAATGTAACGCCAGTACACCATATTAAGTTAATTGCCTGCGAGCTTCTCCTCCTGTCTGTACGGTAATGCGACAGAGAGTCGAGTGGTTATGACGCAATCGTTAGCCTATTTTTTTGTTACGCCCGTCTAGGGGTAAAGGCATAACATAAAAAGAGAAGGGAGGAAACGGGGATTCTTTAGAGGGTTTTTAATTGAGCCAAACAAAAATACAACCAACAAAATAAGTAAATGGGGAATATTCTTCAGGAGTTGGCCAGGCCAAAATAATAAACAAAACTTCTGTAGTTTAAGACCTCTTTCTTATACCCTAAACAAAATAAACAAAATAAAAGTACAATATTTTAACCTAACTCCCTAACCAAAAACAGAGATCAAAAGGTTACAATAAACAAAACTTCCTCCCAAACCTCTATACTTACAATAATATACAATTATTTACAAGATCAGGCAAACAGAGTTACAAGGAGAATCCAAATACACATCATAACAAGCAATAGAGTCAAAATACCAATCAGTTCCTACTTACAAAAATAGTATCAAAGATCAACAGAGACTAAACAACCAAACAGCCAAAAACCAACAATTCTCTCTCTCTCTCTCTCTCTCTCTCTCTCTCTCTCTCTCTACCTCTACTCTGCACTGCACTGGAGAAAGGAAGTGACATCAATGCACCAATCCAGATGGGCCAGTCATTAACCTGTAGGAGCCAATCAGCATCCTACCTGGACACAAACACTTTCAAATACAAAAAAAAAGGAGACAAAATGACAAGATGCAAAACAGTGGGTTGTAACACCCCCACACATAAGAATAAACATGGCAGCAGGTTTATACAGAACACCGTGACAAAGAATCAGCAATGACATTATTTACACCTTTCTTGTATCTGATTTGTAAGTTAAAACTTTGACAAATAAGAGCCCATCGCATGAGTCTTTGATTCTTATTGCACATGCGATGAAGAAAAACAAGTGGATTGTGGTCTGTAAATACCTCAACAGGCTGTGAACTTGAACCGATGTACACTTCGAATTGCTGTAATGCTAATAAAAGAGCTAAAGCTTCTTTTTCTATAGTGCTGTAATTTAACTGGTGTCGATTGAATTTCTTGGAGTAAAAGCATACAGGGTGGTCGATCCCATGATCATCCTCTTGTAGGAGGACAGCACCGGCACCGGTTCCACTGCCATCCACTTCAAGTTTGTACGGTTTGGTGAAATCTGGAGCAGCAAGGACAGGAGAACTACACAACAATGTTTTTAGTGAATCAAAAGCAACTTGACAATTAGGACTCCAAACAAAAGAAACATCTTTTCGAAGACTATCAGTGAGAGGCTTTGCTACATCTGAGAAATTTTTACAGAAGTTTCTGTAATACCCGACCATGCCAAGAAAACGCCGGAGTTCTCTTTTAGATTTAGGAGAGGGGAAATCCATGATGGCACGAACTTTAGATTCCACTGGCCGAACCATACCATAAGCGACCTCCTTACCTAGATAGGTGACCTTGGCATGACAGAAATCACATTTAGCTAAATTGAGGGTGAGATTAGCTTCTTGGAACCTAGAGAAGACTTCCTTTAGAGTCTTTAAATGACATTCCCATGTATCAGAGTAACAAACAACGTCATCAAGGTAGGCTTCACAATTTTTTACATTTGACAGCACCTTGCTCATTAATCGCTGGAAAGTGGCAGGAGCATTTTTCAGGCCGAAGGGAAGAACCTTGTATTGCAGAAAGACATCTGGAGTAGCGGAGATTTCTGAAGCACGATCAGTGAGTGGCACCTGCCAATATCCTTTTAGTAAATCTAGCTTTGTCACAAATTTGGCCTGACCAATGCGGTCAACACAATCATCTATTCTAGGAAGAGGGAATGAGTCTGATTGAGTCAACTGATTAACTTTTCGGTAATCTGTGCAGAAGCGTGACGTTCCATCTGGTTTAGGAACTAAAAGACATGGGGAACACCAGGGACTTGAACTTGGCACAGCTAAACCATGCTCAATCAAGTACTGCGTTTCCTTCTGCATGATCTCACGCTTTACTGGGTTGATGCGATAAGCATTTTGCTTAACAGGACGATGATCACCCACATCAATGTCGTGCTCCAACACATTTGTTACAGTGGGCACATCAGAAAACAGTGAAGAATACTTTTCAATCAACTGCACTAGTTCCTTTTGAGATGAACTAGATAAATGAGACAGTTTTGAACGGATTACCGCAAGGGATTCAGAATTTTTCAGGAAAATTTCAGACAAACAGGCACTTCCAATTCGTAGATCATCTACACTAGGTGAATACTCAGAGGAGACTGCACTCCCAGCTACAATAACTGGAAGTGGAACGGTGCATTCGGGCTTAGGACGAGAAACATACAATTTTAGCATGTTAATATGACATACCCTCTCTTTCCTCTTCCGGTCAGGGGTTTTTACCACATAGTCAGTGTCACTTAACTTTTCCTCAATCACATATGGACCCACAAATCTAGCTTGAAGAGCTGACCCAGGCAAAGGCAGTAACGCAAGAACTTCATCACCCGGCTCAAATGAGCGTTGAACAGTGTTTTTATCATATCTACTTTTCATCCGAGACTGTGAACTTTCTAAGCTTTGCCGTGCCAACTTCCAGACAGAATGCAATCTTTCATGGAAATGACTCACATGATCCAACACATTCTGTTCTTTAACTGAGTGACTTTGAGAAAGAAGTTGTTCTTGCAGCATCTTTAATGGACCACGAGGAGAATGTCCAAAGACCAATTCAGCGGTGCTGAATCCAAGGGATTCCTGGACAGTATTTCTGACAGCAAACAACAAGAGGGGAACCTCTTCATCCCAATCCTTCTCATGTTCAAGACAGTAAGTTCGAAGCATAGACTTAAGAGTTTGATGGAACCTCTCTAACACACCTTGTGATTGTGGATGATATGCACTGGATACACAATGTTTGATATTCAATTCTTTCATTACCTTACGAAACACACGGGACATGAAATTGGATCCTTGATCTGACTGAATTATTTTCGGCATACCAAAAGTGGTGCAGAACTTAATGATGGACTTCACAATTGCAGGACATCTCAAGGTGCGTAGCGGAATTGCTTCTGGAAACCTGGTAACAGAGCACATTAAAGTTAACAGATATGAATGGCCGGACTTCGTTCTCGGCAAGGGACCAACACAATCTATCACCAGTTTCTCAAAAGGTTTGCTCATTACCGGAACAGGCTTTAATGGTGCTGGGGCAACAACCTGATTAGGCTTTCCAGCAACCTGGCAAGCATGACACGAATTACAATACTTAGTTACACTAGCTTTCATGCCAGGCCAGAAAAAGTGTCTTAGCAGATTGTTATAGGTTTTCTTGATCCCCAAATGTCCAGACAATTCATGGTCATGAGCAACACGTAGAACATATTCACTGTAAGAATTAGGCACAACTACTTGGAAAACAGAGTTCCAGTTACATTTTCCTTCCGAACTCCATTTACGCATAAGTACTCCATTATCTAGAAAAAAAGCAACAACATGATCATCTAACAATGTTTTATCCATCACAGCATTAAAACAAGTCGTCAGTGTACCATCAGATTTTTGTGTTTCAATTAGGTGCTTCCTATCAAAAGGAAGATCAACATTTGGCCCAAAACTCAAAATTTGTTTGTCTATGTTTAAACTAGTCTCAACATCTGACTGATCAGAACACATAAATGAGTTGGACAGATCAAGTTCTTCTTCAAACTTACGAGCTTGTGCTCGTGTAACAACACAGGAATGAAATACCTTAGGAAACTCCTGAGTCAATAGCACATTACTCTTTGATACACAGGGTATATCAACTACTTCAGGAAGACAAGACACCTTACTTCCGGCTAAATCATTACCAAGAATGAGAGAAATGCCCTTCAGTGGCAACTGAGATTGTACAGCTATTTTAACTAACCCAGTCACAAGATGAGAACGCAAATATATCTCGTGGAGCGGAACCCTAACTACTCCAAGTTCAATTCCTTGAACTAGGACATCTGAACCACAGCTGGACTGTGTTGAAAAAGGAAGTACATCTGTCAAGATGAACGACTGTGCCGCACCCGTATCTCTCAAAATGCGTACATGTTTATGCTCTGTGTCTAACTCAGAAAACGGGACTGTACCATCACACACAAAAGGTTCAAAGGTGGGATCAATCGCAAGCATAGACTCTGAAGGGTGGGAATGCACAAAAGCAACACTTTTATGTGTGGTCTGTGTTTTCCTCTGGTTCTTACATTGTGACGTAGGACATAAAGCGATCAAATGACCTTTCTCATGACAGTAAAAACACTCACGAGTATCAGGACCCTGCTCATCATTCTGGCCAATCACAGTTTTAGAATTGTGATTCCGCTCAGTGACACGACGAGTAGGACGTAAAGGAGAAAACACAATTTTGTGTGTAAGCACAAATTCATCTGCAAAGATGGCAGCTTCGGTGAGTGATGTCACCTTTTGTTCATTTAAATGAACTACAATCTTTTCAGACACACAATTCTTAAACTCCTCTAAGAGGATTAACTCCTTAAGTTGTTCAAACGTGCTGATTTTACTTGCTGCACACCACTTCTTAAACAGAGTAGTCTTTTCTCTGGCAAATTCAACAAAAGTTTGGCTGGAGGTTTTCATATGCTTTCTAAATTTTTGTCGATAGTCTTCTGGAACAAGCTCATAAGCTCTTAACACAGAGGACTTAATTACATTGTAATCTAGACTTTGTTCTAAAGTCAATGCCGAACTTACGTCCTGCGCTTTACCCACTAGTTTACACTGTAACAGTAAAGGCCAAATATTCTTGGGCCACTGCAGAGTAGCAGTGATACGTTCGAAAACAGTGAAATAAGTATCGACTTCACTTTCTCTAAATGTAGGAACTAACGGAATTTGTCTGGAAACATCAAATTCAGTTTGACTCACCGGTAAAGTATATGATGCTGCAGGAAGAGGTGATGAAGTAACAGCCTGCACAGGAGTAGTATTTCCCTGCAATCCAGGAGAAGAAGGACGCCTTGTTTGACCAGACTTTTGCTCATTTTCCAGCTCTTTGAGCCGGATGTCTCTTGTTGTCTCAAGCTCCAGTGCTCGGACCTGCAAAAGCTGACTCTGGTACTGCTGTCGGGCTAACTCCACATCTAACTCCTTTAGTCGGATTGCTAACATTTTCTCTTTTGGTGCGCTTGTCCTCATCAGACTTGAGCTCCTTTTCTAAAGCATTCAAGTCGTCAGAAGACACTGGATTTGTTGCAACACCCGTTACCTCAGCTTCACCAGGTAAAATCCTTTGCTTTACCAACTCCTTGTGCAAGACCTCCTTAATCTCCCTCTTAAGCGCATTTCGAGACACGCCTATATAAAAAAAATCTGCAATTAACAATAAATCATCCTTCCGACACTTTTCAAACTGTTCTTCTGTAGGCGCGATCGTAAATTTCTCATGTTCAAATTTTAACGACATTGTAAACCATAAGCTTCCTCCCACACTAGATGAAAACCACCAGGCAAACACAAGAAAAACACAACTCTGCAAAAACAGTGAGTACCCAAATACTCAACTTCATTCAGATGGAGTAAAAAAGCTTCTAATTTCATCCGAATGGACGGACGAGCCCCCAATTCATGTTACGCCCGTCTAGGGGTAAAGGCATAACATAAAAAGAGAAGGGAGGAAACGGGGATTCTTTAGAGGGTTTTTAATTGAGCCAAACAAAAATACAACCAACAAAATAAGTAAATGGGGAATATTCTTCAGGAGTTGGCCAGGCCAAAATAATAAACAAAACTTCTGTAGTTTAAGACCTCTTTCTTATACCCTAAACAAAATAAACAAAATAAAAGTACAATATTTTAACCTAACTCCCTAACCAAAAACAGAGATCAAAAGGTTACAATAAACAAAATGGCGTCAAACTCCTTACTTCCTCCCAACCCAAATCCACATCATAACAAGCAATAGAGTCAAAATAGCAATCAGTTCCTACTTACAAAAATAGTATCAAAGGTCAACAGAGACCAAACAACCAAACAGCCAAAAACCAACAATTCTCTCTCTCTCTACTCTGCACTGGAGAAAAGGAAGTGACATCAGGGCTTTTAAGGTGTGCCTAAATTTGAATGCACCAATCCAGATAGGCCAGTCATTAACCTGTAGGAGCCAATCAGCATCCTATCTGGACACAAACACATTCAAATACAAAAAAAGGAGACAAGATGCAAAACAATGGGTTGTAACAAGCATCAATACCTATTTTCGATTTATTTCTCAACAGTTTATGTTCACATGGCTGTTTTCATTTATATTCGCCAAGCTATTACTTGATTTGTCCGATCTACCGATGAAAAGCCAGAATCACTGTCCTCTGAAGCTGGAGAGATGGACTTTTTTTCATTCCAGTATTCATAAGCTGTATTGCGCTGATACTTCATTTTGCACACTTACACAGCTTACACTGCCCTTGTTGTGTTCTAATGGGTGGATTGTGTGAGGCATAATTTATTAATGAGATCTGACCCGATAATAATAACATATATTGGTTTAGCTTGTCAGTGTGAATGAAATATGTATTTATTTGTCCGATCTCGCCCCGAAACGCGGCTGTCATGGGACTTTTTTTCCCTTCACAATGTCAAATATTGCATTTTGCACACATACACGGCCCAAAAAAAAAACCCTGGATTTTGCTCTTGTTATGTTCTAAAGGGTGAATTGTGTGCATTCGGAGTATATATTTTATTTTAAGAAGCTCTTAAAAATATACATAAATGACTTTACCACAGGGAACTACACTAACTTTTTCCACTAGTGGCACTTGTGCTACTAACTTTTTCAGTTACTGGCACAAAACATAATTTGGTCGCCCAAATTATTTATAGTAATTACTGGATAATAATGAACAATAATGAAACTGTATTGCATACAGATGTGCTTTTTGTTTTACTTGCCATCTTTTAAACCACATGCCTTGTTCTATTTCTTACAGTACACACAGTGCATTGCTCTGTCTTGTAGCTGGGGTTAGAGGGGCCCCGGTGCAGGTTGTACAGTGGACCCTGTTTAAAATTGTTTAATTTGTACTGTATGTTCATTATATTTATTTATTTGTGCTACTTAAATAATGTTTACATTTTTTTAAGTTTGTTTTTGTTCATTTAAAATAGAACTGCATAGTCTTCACTGTAAAATAAAATACACAATCAAACCAAAATGTATTCAGACACCTTCAACATTTCTCACATAATCACAGTTTATTTGCTGTAGTTTAGAAACTGGTAATAAAATATGACAATAACTCAGAACAAATTCATCTTGGTAATTTCGGATAACTTTGATAAAAAGATATGTAATGGAGTCAACCAAAACTTCAGACAGCTGTCAGTATAACAATATTTACACAACTATCAATACTTTGTTGAACAGTTAATAAGCAAGCAATGCTTACTTTGGTTCAGTCTGTGGTGTGAAAAGGTTGCATTAGTAATTAAAGAAATAAACACTTAAGCAAAACATGGGCAGGTCCTTAATTATTATTTTTTTAAATCAATTTCACTGGTAGCCTACAGTATGTAGAATTTGTGGGTATAATATTTCACAGATCACTATTTTGCCATACTCACTGGCCTCCACCCACTAGTATAACAATATTTGGATTGATTTGGATTTACAAGGTAATTCAATCAAGAGCAGTGATTGATTTACTTTCATTTTCATACATTAAAGACACTGACAGCAGAGCTAGTAAATTAGGCGCGGTCCCTTTAAGAGACAAACGCATCCATTATAATGATACACATCCGATTTTTTTGCAACTCTTTACTTTAACTTAAGACATAACCACATACTTTTTCGAACACACTTTCCAACACGGGTATTTCGACATATTTTGTAGGTATTTGTTGTCGGTACATAAGCAAGAAGACTTTGAGACGCGTCTCTGCTTGCTCCCTGAACACCAGAACACCGCGCTGCTGAATTGAGCTCTTTCGCTTTTCGCTCTTTTTTTCTGTTTATTTAAACTGTGATTCGTATTTGTTCGTTCAGGTGCAGGAGGACGTGAACGTCCTGAACGAGAGCTCGGTTCAGTCTTGCTGTCCCTGTCCGCGAGACGCGGCTTTCTCTCTCAGTTCATCTCAGTTCTCTCTCGCAGTTCAGCTTTCCCGCAGCGCGGGGCTGAAGCCAACTTGATGTGTTGAATGCTTGGAGCACGTTATAAAACGTATTTTTAAAATACAGATTTCTGTTTTAATAAATGCTCATATTAAATCATAGAATAACACATAAGCAGGTACAAAAATAATCAATGATACATATGCGATCATTTTTGTCGCAGTGTAGCTCCCTGCTTTACCATGTCATGCAACGCTGAGCAATCACTGTGACGTTCAGTCTGACAGAGAACATCTCATAAGCACATATAAACACTCATTTGCATGTGTATAATATATTATTCTAATTGTTTTGTGCCGTTTCGCTGCAGTGTTTTAATGTGAAAGGCTGTAATTTCTCTGTGGACTTCCAAGTGTTCAGAGAAATACATCGCGAGCTCGCGGACAGTTGGCTGCCGCGAATATATCATGTTATTACTTTAAACAGTTCAGAAACATCTGAATTAAGCCCTTGGTGTGTTCTAGAGTAGATTGGGTCTTAAAGGTAAGAAGTAGAGCCCGACCGATATATCGGCCGGCCGATATTATCGGCCGATATGAGCTAATTGCATTTAAATCGGCATCGGCGTTTATAATGGCCGATGAAACATGAAAAAACAGAGTCTCATGCTTCACTCATGTTATGAGTGTTGCATACTTTGCCCACCAGAGGGCGCTCTGCAACTCCAGAGTTGACAACAGCGCCAGAAATTCACTACAGAAGAAAGCGATCAGCCAAGCCACCCAGGTGAGTCTGTCGTTCGTCATGTGAAATGATTGTAGATTTAGTTCATACACTGTATATAAAAACGGTGTGGTAGTTCTAGCTAACGGTCCTATCATTATCACTTCTAAATATTCTGCAACATCACTTACAGCCGCTCATGCATTGCTATATTAGATTAGCCACAAAGCTAATACCATGTTTATCAGTGGAAGAGCGCGAACGTTAATAAGAGGTCAAACTATAACGTTAGCATTTAAATTATTCTTATTCTATTGCGGTGTGTTTCCCACATAATGACCGCGTAATGGTCCTTTCACACAGGACCAGTATGCTGGGTTCAGCGTTGCCCTTCAGATACAACGCGATTTGCGCTATGGCGTTGGCGGAGTTTTAAAAACTTTTAGCGGGAGCTCTTTCATAGTCTGTTGTTCCTCCTTTCGGTCAGCAGCAAACATGTATCTGTCCCGTTGTAAGAAGCGAGCGATAGCGCTAGTCCAGCTGATGATAATTAAGAGAGAAGCAAGGAAGAAGAGGCTACCCTCAGGTGCAGAGCTCAATTTGGTGAATTCAGGCTGGTTACGTTACTCTAACGCTAATATAGCTTCCTTTTTAGCAGGCCCCTTAAATGCTTGCTATTAACTTGTTTGAAGGTGGTTCTTCTCAAAATTGACAGCAGTGTGTTCATGACACTAACGTTAACCATTCAACTTCGAATTGATTCCGTAATCTTCCGGTAACAGTAGGCTAACTTTACGTTCGCCAGCGCATGAGGATGTTTTGATTCAGACTGCACAAAGAGAAGAGGAGAAGATATACGGGTCCGTTGTGAATGTGTCTGTGAGAGCAAATATAGTGTAGTTACAGTAACTACAGCAGGTGCGTCAGAAATGATTAAACCAGAGGGGACATGTAAATAAATGTGAGCTGAACGCGCGTTTTTCTTTGTTTTTTTACATATTGTTTCAAAGCAGCTTTACAGACATAACAGGAAAATGTTGAAATAATATAGTTAAATATAAGCAAGTAATACCTATTGCTTGACAAATAAAAAAAATATATACATTTTTGCCTATGTAGGAGATCCCTGTTTATTATAATTCTAATTCTAATGATGACATGAGTAATGATACATGGTGATATTATTAATACACATGCTTATTCTTTCTCTGTCTCTCTTTCTGCCCTACAGATACCTGAAAAAGGTGAATGCTGTAGCAGCAAAGTGTGGGACTACTTCTGCAAATACTTTAACTTTAGTATTATAATTTATTTACAGTACACACACAGACTGTTAAAACCAGCTTCAACTGGAAGAAAGTAAAAGTGTTAAATGTTTAAAACCAGACTGTTTTTTGATCATTAAAAAAATATATACTTTTAATGTGCAATTGTTTAGTCACTGAGACCGTAATCTAAGGCTTTTTTTTAAAAACATAAATCCCTTCTGGAAAATGGTTTATACAGCCCACATACATAGAACAGGCAGATATTTTGCTATTGCATGTTGTGTAAGTGCAGTTTATAGGAAATGGGTCTAATATCCAGTTTATTTTCAAAATCAAAATATCGGCTTATAAATCGGCTATTTTCGAGTTAATATCGGCATCGGCATCGGCCCCCAAAAATCCATATCGGTCGGGCTCTAGTAAGAAGATAAGGTCTTAAATAAGAATAAATTAGTAGTAAGTATAATGCTGCTTCTGTCAAGATGATTTATGACTTTGACCTTTGACCTTTTGACAGGTTGAACTTCCGGTAACCTTATGACGGATGGGCGGAACAAATGAGATCAAGGGTTAACCTATGACCTTTCCACGCATCGATCATGTGCTTTTGACAGAAAGTTTTACCCTATTGACCTGTTAGTTCTAAATCATGGTTTTGACGGCTAGTTTAAACGGTACATGAAAGACTCCTGACGCATCGATCATGTGCTTTTGACAGAAAGTTTTACCCTATTGACCTGTTAGTTCTAAATTATAAAGGTATATGAAAGACTCCCCACACATCGATCATGTGCTTTTGACAGAAAGTTTTATATATATACATTCTATATTTTATATAATCCTAAAAAATAATTAAAGGTTGAAAACACATTTTAATTATTTCACATTTATATATATAAAACATTATATAATTTATATAATCTAAAACACATTTTAATTATTTCACATTTATATATATATATATATATATATATATATATATATATATATATATATATATATATATATATATATATATATATATATATATATATATATATAAAACATTATATATAAAACATTATATAGTTTATATAATATACATAATCTAAAAACAATTTAACTAAGGTTGAAAAGCTTACTAAAGCAATCCACCTACCTTATTTAGACAGAAGCTTCAGCTTTGTGAGAAACGGGCTCCAGCTCCATCTGTCGGACTCTCTATGAAAGATAGCACACGGTTGAGCCGTGCTCGTGCCCCAGGGAGTGAGACAGAGAGAGAGCGTGCCTGCCACAGTACAACAGACTTTGAAAACACGTAGTTCTTTATATAATATACATATTCTAAGGTTGAAAAACATTCTGTTCTTTAAAAAAAAAGGTTATAAATGAAACCGTTATAAAAAATATACTGAAACCGACTGTTTCAGATAAAACGAGATCAATTTTTTTAGAGAGCTGAAAGGAGTTGTTTTCACATCACCTTCCTGACCTGCAAGTATTCACAGCGTCTTCGTTTGCACGCTACACTTCACTTTCTTCCGAATTTACTACAAAATCATAATATCTTCAAAGACGTTGCTAATTAAAGCTAACGTATCTCACGCAGGAGTACCATGTTTTTGACAGTTTTCTGACGGCTGCATCTATGAATTACGGTGGGCGAGCGGCTAGCATCTCTTTGTACCCGTCTAATTTATGACGACATGCGCGACCCTGGTTCAGTTTCCCACCTTTTGAACAAGTTCATTCATAGAACAAGGATGACACCTAGTGGTCACTCAACACCGATTTTCTTTCACAGGCCCCCTTATAAACCTATTTATACGCGTTACAAACCATCACTTTGAACCAGAAAAACTTTTTGGACGACTCTCCAAGACATCTGCTTTCCAAGACAATGGATCAAAGTGAGTATTTTATCATTTGTTGTTATCTGCTGATAGTGATATTAATAAATAAAAACTATTCATTGATCAAAGCCTATTTTTACAGTCTATGGCGTCTTTATGGCGTCTTAATATTTCATGTTAAGCAGATTACGCAGACATCTGCTGATGGAGATATAAAAATAAAAATAAAAACTATTAATTGATCAAAGCCTATTTTTACAGTCTATGGCGTCTTTATGGTGTCTTAATATTTCATGTTAAGCAGATTACGCAGACATCTGCTGATAGAAATATAAAAATAAAGATAAAAACTATTAATTGATCAAAGCCTATTTTTACAGTCTATGGCGTCTTTATGGCGTCTTAATATTTCATGTTAAGCAGATTACGCAGACATCTGCTGATAGAGATATAAAAATAAAAATAAAAACTATTCATTGATCAAAGCCTATTTTTACAGTCTATGACGTCTTTATGGCGTCTTAATATTTCATGTTAAGCAGATTACGCAGTCATATGCTGATAGAGATATTTAACACTATAAAGTATGTGTTATTTGACTTAATATCTCTGCGTCTAATGTTCCAATCACTGTTTGTATGAAAAAATACTTTTATTTTGCAAATATGACCATATCCTGTTGAAAATACTTTTATTTTGAAAATATGACGACGTCCAGTTGACGTGTGCTTAGTTTTGCCTGCTTCAATGCTATGTATAGGGATTTCAGAAAAAAAAAATTCTGCTCCGTTAAATCGATGTTTTACCATCGCGTTATCCATTTGTCATCTATGAACACAACATCGCGGGAGGTGTAAGCGTAACTAAGCGTAACTCAGAAAACCATTTTCCCGTTTGCTAACTGTTCGCAGTGAAACGACATATGATGATATGATGGTGAAATGGCTCCCTCGGGTGAGTCTGGGTGAAATGACACCGTTATATTGAAAATTGCGCCATCTGCTTGCGGTTTGATGTTATGACATCATGATGTCTTTGTCACAGTGTGTTTGTGTGTGTGTGTGTGTGTGTGTGCTCCATTAAACTGCCAAATAAAAAACCCTCTCCACGTGTTTGAAATCATAACACTTTTTATTTTATTTTTTATCTCAGGTTCAAATATTGAGCACCAAGCCTTTGACGGTATTAATACACGTAAGTACGTATTAACTATTCTTTTTATAAACTATAATGAACGTATTTTAATTTTGTATATTATTAATTTATTTTATTTTTTTGTTTTATTTTTTTTGTTTTTATTTATTATTAATATTATTAATTTATTTTATTTTAATTTTTTTATTCACAGAGGCCACGATTGATCCAGAGAGCGCAGCCGATGGTAAGACAAGATCCGTCTCCATCATTTTTTTTTAATGAGAAATCAAAATTGTAAATTTTTTTTGTTTATGAGGAATCAAATTTTATTTTTTAAGATTTTATCCAATTCATCACACAACCCGCCTTTCAGACAGTTATCGATCTCACGCAAGATGACGATGAAGATCCCACCGTCAACGTAACAGACAACATTCTACCCGATCCCACTCCGACCCGCATCGAGAATCCAATAGGATCCTGCGACGAATCACTCCCTGGACCCGCCGACGAACCAGCAAGAAAGAAGACTAGAAAAACGAATCGCCCCACCTCTCCGGTCAGTCCTGGACCACGTGACGAACCACCAAGAAAGACTTATCTTTTTACAGCGGTGGCCAGACCTGAACCGAACGGCGAACTTCCGAGAAAGGCTTATCGTTTTCCCCCGGCGATCAGTCCTGAGAGCTCTCCAGAGAGGAAAACTCTCTGTCTGACACCACCGAACAGCCCGGCGACCAGTCCTGAGACCGAGCTGTTTTATGGTAAGACTAACTACATTATTTGCATTTAAACCAGACGGTGTCAAACCATTAAGATTTATTTATTATTATTTTTTTTTTACACCCAGCAGGCTCGAGTAGAAGCCATAAGGATGACGTGACTACCTGGGGCACGTCTCAAATCGTTGCCTGGGACCAGAGTTCTTGGACGAGCGAGCGTGACGAGGTGTCTACCACCAATGCAGGTCAAACACCATATCCTTCTCCCTCACCGTCGTCGGAAGGAGTAGAAGTGGAAGAAGTGCCGGCGCCTCAGCCGCTTGATGAATCATTCGATGATCTGCCTCCGTTCCATAGCCCCATTAATTCGATACAATCATTTGGTCAAGAGTTTCGCGACGCGCAGGTTGACATAAACAACAAATATGTCGAACTCCGTGACGTACAAGATGATATTAACAACAAATTGATCGCGTTGCGCAACAAGTCTCGTGACAGACAAATCGAAACCGTTAGCAGATTAGACGCGCTGCACGGTGAGCTCCGTGCGTATCACCTCGAGACACGCAGTCGATTCGATGCCCAGGATCGCTTTATTCAGGATCTGGCCAATGAAATATTCCAACGCGTCAATGCTATGAGATCGATGATTGATCAGCAGTTTGATAGAAATGATCGTACGGTGACTCAATACCAAAGGGAATTGATGCTAATATTGCACCACCTCATTCTCACCATCGTAGATGAGACCGCGGGGTCAAACTGAATATAGATGTATTCAGAGTAATTCTTATATTCCATCTATACACAGCAAAAAAATCTGAGTGAAATTAACTCTGCTGGGAGTACATGTGAGACCACACTCAGGAGTGTGAAAGTGTTAAAATAGGAGTGTTAAATTAACACTGAAGCAGAGTTAAAGTTAATGAGATAATTAAGTGATTAATTGAGTGATGATTGACCATTATTGATGAGACCTGATGTTAACATGCAGAATCCCAAAGACGAAAATCACTATTTTAAAATATTTTTTACAATTTTTAAATCACATTTATGGTGTCACCATTATAGTGGTCAGTGTTTGCTTTAGTTGGGCTCTTGACCCCTAAAATGTTAAAGTCAGATTTTATTTGGCTGTTATAATTGAGTTATAAAACTGATGGACAAGCAAAGACTGTTGTTATTCCTGAATAACTGAGTTAAAGTTACATTGTTGATTATTGCAGCCCTGTGATTCTTCAACAAAGTTTCCAGCATTTTAAATACAATGAGGATTTTTTTAAAAGTTGTTTGCTCAAAAATTTTTCAAAAGAGTCTTTTAGTTAGACATGCAAACATCAAGAATCAACCTGTGAATCTCAACAATGGTGAAAATCCAAAAGCATGTTGCAGTGCATTCTGGGTGCCACCTATTAAAATTCATCCATGACTCCCATGATGCATTGCGGCATGCATAAATTATTAGCTGAATTGTTTCAGTAATTTTATTCTTACTCTTCTATTTTTGTTTTTTTTATGTTACTTTTAGTAGTTTGTTTTCTAATGTTTAGAGTTGTTCTGTTTTTCTGAATATGCTGGTTGTCACCGTTGTTGAGATTCCTACACTAATCTTTGATGTATGTGTGTGCCTAAAACAAGCCTTTTTTTTTATTATCAGAACAACTTTCAATAAATTATTTTAATTAACAGGTACTGTACAATCACAGAGTTGCTATAATCAATGAAGTCAGTCAAATCAAAAATCAAAAAATGTTTAGGCTTTAGTTGAGTTTTGTGATTCAGGTCAAACGCCCATGTTTAGATTTTTTTTTTCTTGTCTGTTTGTTACAATTCAGTTGTAACAGCCAAACCAAATCTCTCTTTAAAATTGTAAGACTCAAGAGCCCAACTAAACCAAACACTGACCACTAAAATGGTGACATAAACATAGTGATTTTCGTCTTTGGGATTCTGCATGTTAACATCAGGTCTCGTCAAATATGGTCAATCATCACTCAATTAATCACTTAATTATCTCATTAACTTTAACTCTGCTTCAGTGTTAATTTAACACTCCTATTTTAACACTTTCACACTCCTGAGTGTGGTCTCACATGTACTCCCAGCAGAGTTAATTTCACTCTGGATTTTTTGCTGTGTACTTTTTTACATATAATCTGATATTTCAAGTAATTCTTATATCTCACGTCTGCTATGATTGTTTAAATATTTCATGTATGCTTTTTATACTTTGTTTTACATATAATCCGATATCTGCTTTTATACTCTGATTTTGTCATATATGCTTTTATATTCTGATTTTGTAATAGTTCATGTATGATTTTTTATACTCTATGAAATGTGTAATAGTTCATGTATGCTTGTTTTAACTGTTTTGATTTTGTAATAGTACGCGTTTTGGTCTGAAATCTAAAAAATGGACGGTTCAGACGACTTACGCCAATCCTCCACAGAACTGACGCCGGACGAGATCGAAATGCTAAGTTTACTTCCGGACTCTTTAGAACAGTATTTGTTTAATCAAGAATCCCCTCCTATTTTGGATCTTTTTGAATTAGCCGTAAATCCAAATATGAATTTGTTCGATCCTCTGCTTAGCCTAGACACCGATCCCATTGTACAACACGGAGGTGTTTTAAACAGCCCACCGGCGGCATGTACCGAGGCTGATCCTGACAACACAGACCACCCCGCCGGAAATGATACTCCGCAAGCGTCCACATCAGGTAACGTCGACCCTACTACACAGACTCGATTAAGCCCTACAGACGTTGACAGGTTGATTCGCGAGGGTGGCGACGTAAACGGATATCATGTTTTACCGCGACCTCGTTTCAATAGTGTGACATTGAGAAGGACTACGAATCTGAGAGAGATTAACTCACCAGATTTGGCCTCTTACCACACCCGCTTACACGACATGCTTACTGGAATTGTGAATTTCGCTAGGGAATTTGACCAAAATTCTCCGGTGATCAATATCACATTGACGGCTCCCAGTTTACAGACGCCCGTTAGCGGGATTTTAACCCGCGGTAATAATTACGACGTGGATGGGTTTATGGATCAAATTTAAAGAGTTTTACAGAGCAACGACCGGTTACTATCTGACCAAACCGTAGAATTTGAAGCTTCCGTAGCCATGAACAGACAAGGCGGGGGTCGTCGTCGGAAACTCACGGACTTGGCTGTTGATGAGGTGATCAAAAGGAAAAAGACGAGTTTATTTTGTCCGATCAATATTTCAAATAATTTGTGCTTCTCCATCTGTCTCGCCCGTTTTCTAAACCCCCAACAGCCCGAGAGCGAGTTAGAAAAACTGGCTTCTGTCATCCAAAACAGCGTCGGCTTCTCAATCTAAGACCGAATCGGTCTCGGTGACATAGCCTCGTTTGAACGAGCGCTAGACATTAAAATCGTCGTATTTCACAGATCTAACGCCATGATCTTAGAAACCTACAAAAATTTTGACAAACCCCATCCAAAAACGGTCTTTCTGTATCTCCACGACGACCACTACTACATGATAACGAGTTTGAAGGCGTTCCTCGGTTCAACATATGTGTGTCAATTTTGCTACAAATCTTACACCAGCCTCAGATACCATCGATGTAAGCACGTCTGCAACATCTGTTTCGACGCGGAATGCTACAGGTTCCAAGTGAGAAACCTACATTGCCCCGATTGTTTGCGTTACTGTAAATCGCCTCATATATTTGGTCGCGAAACTCTTGACCAAATGATTGTATCGAATTAATGGGGCTATGGAACGGAGGCAGATCATCGAATGATTCATCAAGCGGCTGAGGCGCCGGCACTTCTTCCACTTCTACTCCTTCCGACGATGGTGAGGGAGAAGGATATGGTGTTTGACCTGCGTTGGTGGTAGACACCTCGTCACGCTCGCTCGTCCAAGAACTCTGGTCCCAGGCAACGATTTGAGACGTGCCCCAGGTAGTCACGTCATCCTTATGGCTTCTACTCGAGTCTGATGGGTGTAAAAAAAAAAAAAAAAAAAAAAACATCTTAATGGTTTGACACCGTCTGGTTTAAATGCAAATAATGTAGTTAGTCTTACCATAAAACAGCTCGGTCTCAGGACTGGTCGCCGGGCTGTTCGGTGGTGTCAGACAGAGAGTTTTCCTCTCTGGAGAGCTCTCAGGACTGATCGCCGGGGGAAAACGATAAGCCTTTCTCGGAAGTTCGCCGTTCGGTTCAGGTCTGGCCACCGCTGTAAAAAGATAAGTCTTTCTTGGTGGTTCGTCACGTGGTCCAGGACTGACCGGAGAGGTGGGGCGATTCGTTTTTCTAGTCTTCTTTCTTGCTGGTTCGTCGGCGGGTCCAGGGAGTGATTCGTCGCAGGATCCTATTGGATTCTCAATGCGGGTCGGAGTGGGATCGGGTAGAATGTTGTCTGTTACGTTGACGGTGGGATCTTCGTCGTCATCTTGCATGAGATCGATAACTGTCTGAAAGGCGGGTTGTGTGATGAATTGGATAAAATCTAAAAAATAAAATTAGATTCCTCATAAACAAAAAAAATTACAATTTTGATTTCTCATAAAAAAAAAAAAAATATGGAGACGGATCTTGTCTTACCATCGGCTGCGCTGTCTGGATCAATCGTGGCCTCTGTGAATAAAAAAATAAAAATAAAATAAAATTAATAATATTAATAATAAATAAAAACGATAAAAATAAAACAAAAAATAAAAATAAATTAATAATTTACAAAATTAAAATACGTTCATTTTAGTTTATAAAAAGAATAGTTAATACGTACTTACGTGTATTAATACCGTCAAAGGCTTGGTGCTCAATATTTGAACCTGAGATAAAAAATAAAATAAAAAGTTTTATGATTTCAAACACGTGGAGAGGGTTTTTTATTTGGCAGTTTAATGGAGCACACACACACACTGTGACAAAGACATCATGATGTCATAACATTAAACCGCAAGCAGATGGCGCAATTTTCAATATAACGGTGTCATTTCACCCAGACTCACCCGAGGGAGCCGTTTCACCATCATATCCTCATATGTCGTTTCACTGCGAACAGTTAGCAAACGGGAAAATGGTTTTCTGAGTTACGCTTAGTTACGCTTACACCTCCCGCGATGTCGTGTTCATAGATGACAAACGGATGACGCGATGGTAAAACATCGATTTAACGGAGCAGAATTTTTTTTTTCTCTGAAATCCCTATACATAGCATTGAAGCAGGCAAAACTAAGCACACGTCAACCGGACGTCATCATATTTTCAAAATAAAAGTATTTTCAACAGGATATGGTCATATTTGCAAAATAAAAGTATTTTTCATACAAACAGTGATTGGAACATTAGACGCAGAGATATTAAGTCAAATAACACATACTTTATAGTGTTAAAATATCTCTATCAGCATATGACTGCGTAATCTGCTTAACATGAAATATTAAGACGCCATAAAGACGTCATAGACTGTAAAAATAGGCTTTGATCAATGAATAGTTTTTATTTTTATTTTTATATCTCTATCAGCAGATGTCTGCGTAATCTGCTTAACATGAAATATTAAGACGCCATAAAGACGCCATAGACTGTAAAAATAGGCTTTGATCAATGAATAGTTTTTATTTTTATTTTTATATCTCTATCAGCAGATGTCTGCGTAATCTGCTTAACATGAAATATTAAGACGCCATAAAGACGCCATAGACTGTAAAAATAGGCTTTGATCAATGAATAGTTTTTATTTTTATTTTTATATCTCTATCAGCAGATGTCTGCGTAATCTGCTTAACATGAAATATTAAGACGCCATAAAGACGCCATAGACTGTAAAAATAGGCTTTGATCAATGAATAGTTTTTATTTATTAATATCACTATCAGCAGATAACAACAAATGATAAAATACTCACTTTGATCTATTGTCTTGGAAAGCAGATGTCTTGGAGAGTCGTCCAAAAAGTTTTTCTGGTTCAAAGTGATGGTTTGTAACGCGTATAAATAGGTTTATAAGGGGGCCTGTGAAAGAAAATCGGTGTTGAGTGACCACTAGGTGTCATCCTTGTTCTATGAATGAACTTGTTCAAAAGGTGGGAAACTGAACCAGGGTCGCGCATGTCGTCATAAATTAGACGGGTACAAAGAGATGCTAGCCGCTCGCCCACCGTAATTCATAGATGCAGCCGTCAGAAAACTGTCAAAAACATGGTACTCCTGCGTGAGATACGTTAGTTTTAATTAGCAATGTCTTTGAAGATATTATGATTTTGTAGTAAATTCGGAAGAAAGTGAAGTGTAGCGTGCAAACGAAGACGCTGTGAATACTTGCAGGTCAGGAAGGTGATGTGAAAACGTTCTCAGGTTACGTATGTAACCATGGTTCCCTGAGTAGGGAACGAGACCCTGTGTCCTCTAGGGGGCGCTTTGGAGAACACCTCGTCGTGACCCGTGTCTGAAGCATACAATGAAAAAACACCAACTTGTTGGCCGTCGACAGCCTCAAACGTCACTACCGGCGCGACTATAAATCAGCACCGGGAGAGCACGTCATTATCTTCTTCGTCTGAAGCTTGCGTCCGAAGCATGGCAGAGAGCTAGAGGACGCAGTGTCTCGTTCCCTACTCAGGGAACCATGGTTACATACGTGACCTGAGACCGTTCCCTTTCAAGGGAACTTCGAACTGCGTCCTCTAGGGGGCGCTTTGGGGAACAGTATACCCACGCCGCCATGCTGAGGGGAATGCAGGCCAGAATCATGGCGAGCACTAAGTACCAACTCTACCATTACTATGGGAGTTGCCCCTGGGATGTTTAGACGGCTGTCTGTGACAGTACCCCTTATGGCCAAGAGGCCTAAGCTACATACCCAACTTAATTGTTAGGGCCTCGGCCCTGGGTAGAGCTGAAGGCTTGAAATCAGGAAAGATTCCTTTAAAGGGATACGGCTAAGAACCTAGCATTTGTACCAAGTCCTGCCTGTCACACAGGGGCTACCGCTAGCTTACGCATAAGCTTGCTGAAAGAGCTGTCTCAACAGTTCTCTAGTTGCAACACCCTGTTTAGATAGGTATCCGAGGATACATAGGTGGAGTTAGGGCTGGGCGATATATCGAACGATATGATCATGCGCATCTAATCAGTAAAGCTGCTTCCGTGATCACCGCTAAAATCTCCATCACCTGCTTATAATTGGAGTGGCATTTAATAGACAGAGCCGTAGATCGCTGACAAGCCACGCCATATCGCGCTCATTATCGCAGATTAATCGCCTTCGATATGAACGCGATATGGCGTGGCTTGTCAGCGATCTACGGCTCTGTCTATCAGAGGTGGGACTTTCAAGTCACAAGCAAGTCTTCAAGTCATATTCAAGTCCTCAAAGGGTTAAAGCTAAAGAGATAATTAAGTGACTAATTAAATGATGATTGTGCATTAGTGATGAACATCTGCTGTTAACAATCAACATCACTGAAGTAAAGAGAAACACAAGAACTACAACTGAATTTAGCCACAGCCTTCAACTAAAAAAAAAGTAAAAGAAAAAAAAAACACTATGTCACCATAATTGTGGTCAGGGTTTGCTTTAAGTAGTGTCTGGACCCTTTTACTAATTTAAACCAATTTGATTCAAAACAATTGCAATATTGTTTTCGCAACAAACATGTACGCATTGCTGAGTCAAACCTTGCAGTAACATCTTATCTTATGCTCTCATGCTTTTTCTGCTTATAACTCATGATGACTGAACATCATGAAATTGTGTTTATCTTTGGATAGTAGACTGACACTCAGCTATTACTGAACTGAAGTAAAAAAAAAAAAAATCACAATGCTTCATTGTTGAAAGACACAAAAGGGATAAGGGTATTCCTGCACAACCGGAGGCTGCTGTTACAGGACCGCTATTCTGTGACCGCAGCTTTAGGACCCTAGTATTTTTGTAACAGCGCCACCTACTGTACTGAATCAACACTAATTAAAGATGGACGACGTGGACAGCAACCAGACGGTGAGTATCGATATTTAATTAAGTTTTATTTTATAACGTTTAAACAGTGCAAAGTTTACATAGTGAGAGCTGCTACCTATGAATTAATAATTAATTCCCACCAAATTAAGAATTTGTGAGCTAGTTTTATTAATTACTACGACGTTAATTCGTGGCTATGCTTTCATAAATTATAATTGTGTTTTAATGACTAAGTATTATAAGTGAATCTAGCCAGCACATTAATTAAACTTATAAGATGACAAGAGCATGGTTGATGTAAGGTTTGTAAGATTTACCTGCAGCTTAATGTATTAGTGTGAATACTGGCTTAATAGTCCTTGTTTTACCATATTTAGGTATAAAATATATTTCATAATTAAACTGCACTGACTGCCTAGTTGCAGTATGTGTTAGCCTGTTGTTTTGGCTTTGTTTTGCAATGATAAATTAGGCATTTGGCAATTTTAATAGTTTGTTACAATTTAATAATCTGCAGGTCTATTCCACATACAGTTATACATTGCTATCATGTGTTAGTTTCTGTCATGTTCTGCATGGCCAATATGAAGTGATTTTATGGATTCGATTAGGCTCATTGTAGGACAGATGATTAAAAAGGCACTAGGGATATTTTCATGATCTCAAAATATTCTAACAAGTAGGCTCTCACTTTTCCAAGATATAACAATCAAAAAGGGAAATCCCTGCCTGAATTGAAGAGATGCACCACATGCTGCAAGGACTTTCACTTTTCATATATATATATATATATATTCCAGTTGAATATGTTAAACAAATGTTTCTTATTTATCTCTCTCTGTCTCTCGCTCTCTCTTTCTCTAGAGTTGAAGCCTACAGCCATTCTATCCATGCAGCAACTGATGGAAAAGGGGTTCACTTTGGTGCTGTTGTGATGTTGTCACAAAAATGACATGTATATACTGTACAGACTAAGAGTTTGGACACACCTTCTCATTCAAAGAGTTTTCTTTATTTTCATGACTATGAAAATTGTAGATTCACACTGAAGGCATCAAAACAATGAATTAACATGTGGAATTATATATGGAATTATATACATAACAAAAAAGTGTGAAACAACTGAAAATATGTCATATTCCAGGTTCTTCAAAGTAGCCACCTTTTGCTCTGATTACTGCTTTGCACACTCTTGGCTTTCTCTTGATGAGCTTCAAGAGGTGGTCACCTGAAATGGTCTTCCAACAGTCTTGAAGGAGTTCCCCGAGAGATGCTTAGCACTTGTTGGCACTTTTGCCTTCTGTCTGTGGTCCAGCTCACCCCTAAACCATCTGGATTGGGTTCAGGTCCGGTGACTGTGGATGCCAGGTCATCTGGCGCAGCACCCCAACACTCTCCTTCTTGGTCAAATAGCCCTTGATGCCTTCAGTGTGACTCTACAATTTTCATAGTCATGAAAATAAAGAAAACTCTTTGAATGAGAAGGTGTGTCCAAACTTTTGGTCTGAACTATAAAATATATATATATATGTAATATGTATATAAATAAACATTCTTGAATCATTCTTGTGTCTTGTCTTGCCTCTCAACAACTTTTAAAATATTGGCAGTAATTTAGTGACTCCATATGCTGATTCCAACTTTAACTTGCCTGATAATGAGCTAATTCACCTTAAGGAGGTTAATCAATATACTGTATAATTCAAGACTTTTAAGGTTCTTCATTTTTTACAATTGTTTTAACATTGATATACATCAATTTTACAAAATTGATATTTCATTTATATTTTGTGTAAATTCATGTTTAAATTTAAAATTGTGACTCGAAGCACACTTAGTAATTTAACTCTGCTGCATTTGAATCAAAAATCACATTTAAAAACATGCTACTGAGATTAATATATTGATGCTATATACAAAGTAACGTGACTGCAAACTAAACCAACAGGATACTAGAACTGCGTTCCTGAAACTGCAGCATATCGCTGTATTGGCCAGTACGGTAGGTGGCGCTGTCAGGAAAAACTAGGGTCCTAGAACTGCGGCCCAGATCTGCGGTCCTGAATCTGCAGCCTCCGGTTGTGCAGGAACATACTATTGACAAAAGGAGACAATCAGTTCAGGTTTTTAGACAAACACACTTATCACACGATCCTCAACAGTGGTGACAATTTTTCATACTGCAGTGCATGACGGGAGATTTTACTAAGGTTTTACCCAGCATGCAACATTTTGTTGATTGTCACCACTGTTGAGAGTCATATGCTGGTTCTTGATATCTGTGTGTGTCTACAGAGTATAGTTTTTTCAAATTTTGTATGCACTTAGTAGATTTAAAATTCACTTTATTTTTTTTTCCCATAGTGTAGTTTTACTGGGTTGATTATGCTTAATTTAAATAGAGATAATGTTAATTTGATTGTAATCTGACCACCTATCACATACAGATTAATTTCTTCTCTCTGCTTTACAGCACCTCATGCAATGCTACGTAAAGAGATCTAACATGACAGTCAAGGGTCAAGAGCCCCACTAAAGCAAACACTGATCTCCATTATGGTTGCATCACTTTAACCAATAAAACATCAACATCTGATCCTCTGTAATTCTCAAGAACAGCAGGTGTTCATCATTAATGCACAATCATCATTTAATTAGTCACTTAATTATCTCATTAACTTTAACCCTTTGAGTACTTGGGATATGACTTGAAGACTTGCTTGTGACTTGAAAGCCCCAACTCTGGTAAAAGATGAAAGTCAGTCAACAATCCAAAGAAGACTATCTCATGATGTCCAAATCACCATGAGTTATAAACAGAAAAAGCATAAGATCATCTGTCATTACAAGGTTGGATTCAGCAATGCATACATGTTTGTAGTGAAAACAATATTGAAATTGTTTTGAATCAAATTTCTTTGAATTAGTAAAAGGGTCAAGAGACTACCTAAAGCAAACCCTGACCACAATTATGGTGGCATAGTGTTTTTTTTTTTCTTTTACTTTTTTTTTTTTTTCAGTTGAAGTGCTGTGGCTAAATTCAGTTGTAGTTCTTGTGTTTCGCTTTACTTCAGTGATGTTGATTGTTAACAGCAGAAGTTCATCACTAAGGTACAATCATCATTTAATTAGTCACTTAATGATCTGATTAACTTTAACCCTTTGAGGACTTGGATATGACTTGAAGACTTGCTTGTGACTTGAAAGTCCCACCTCTGCTGTCTATTAAATGCCACTCCAATTATAAGCAGGTGATGGAGATTTTAGCAGTGATCACGGAAGCAGCTTTACTGATTAGATGCGCATGATCATATCGTTAGATATATCGCCCAGCCCTAACATAGAACCATAAAAAAATATTATAGGTCCAGCATAGGAGACTGTTATGCGAGAGGTTTCCACCTAACCTCGATCAGGTGGAGAGCTGGTGGTTACAGGGGAATTAGGAAGGGGAGGATAAAAGCAGAAGTTAACCTTTTGAAGTCGATTAACGCATATACGCGTTATGTCTTTTCTTTTAGTAGATACCTCGGTATCATTCTGATTCAGACGAGAACGCTGCCTCGTCTAGATCATACCTCTTAGGTTCTGCTTACCTCCTCGTGACCCACGATTCCTCTAACCCCTGCCCGCAGGTGGGGGAGGAGCGCGAGTTGCGACACTAGCCTTCTGTGCCCATCTTTGATCCTCAGATCGAGACAGGCCAGGACCCCTATGTTGTTTGGGCTCAGACCTGGACCTTCGTGGGACGAAGGATCTGAAAGCAGCAGAGCGCGCCTTCGTCTCCCTGAACTTTTCAAATCGCCGCCTCAACGGAAATACTGAAAAGTTCAGAAGGCGAAACCTGAGCATCGAGCAGAAAGCATTTTCTTTCCTCCCGATGTCTGTTCATCCACAGATGTCTCTCCGCTGCCACCACGGCCGCCATAGTCCTGCCCCATGGCGGAGGCGGCCTGCTTGGTAGCATGGAGAGAGATCCGTGGTGTGGCGCAGCTCAGCTACCAGATCGGAAAAAGGCCCCAGCCTCTATCCAGGTCTCTTAGCAGATCAGTCTGATATGCTTGAAGCACCAGATTGTGTGTACACTGTAAAAAGTTTAACCATTATTTACTCAATTTTTTTGGTGAAACATTTTTACACTCAAAAAAATTGAGTAAATTTTAAAGCTGTGAAATCAATGAAATACACTGTTTAAATTGAGTAATTGTCAGTAAAAAAACTAAGTAAATCTGAGTAACTGAATTACTTTATATGAGAAATAAAATTAATTGGATATAATCAAAATTATAAAACACCACAACTGTAATTCTATGTAAAATAAACAAAAAATATTGAGTAGATATAATTGAAATATTGGATGAAATTTTACCAAAAAAAAATGTGCTACGTTTACTACATGTAAAAGTGAATTTAACTTAATATTGGACTATAAATTATCAAAATGCTGCATTCACTTTTTTTTTTTACACCATTTACCCTTTATAATTAATATAATAAAACCAAATAAAGAAACACATTTTTTATTGAAAATTTATTTGTCAATTAAACATAAGACAAAGTCTAAAATCAACCTTTGAAACATTGTATCCATTTTAATATTCCAGTAGATTGCAAAAATTAACAACTGTAAAGTAGCCATAAGGGAAATGATTAAACCTTATGAAACATTTCATCCATCTTAGTATTCAAGTAGATTACATGTAAAATACGATAGCCGTAAGAGAAATGACATCTTTGTTCCTGGTGCATACCAGCCATTTGCAGTCACACTCAACATTAAACCATAAAAAAATATAAAAGCAACACTTACATCAATATTAAAGGGATAGTTCACCCAAAAAGATGATGTTGTCATAATGTACTCGCCCCCCCCCCGGGTTGTCCCAAATCTGTACGAATTTCTTTCTTCTGTTGAACACAAAATATATTTTAATGAATGTTGGTTAACAGATAGTTGAAAGTTGCCATTGACTTCCATGATAGGAAAAAAAAAAAAGTATACTATGCAAAGTCAATGGCAACCTTTAATTGCGTTAACCAACACTCTTTAATACTTGGCTGAATGTCACGTCACTTCACTTCACTTTTGTGTTCAACAGAAGAAAGAAACTCGTACAGGTTTGGGACAAATTGAGGGAGAGTAAATTATGACAACATCATATTTTGGGGTGAACTATGTCTTCAACAGAATTAATCAGATAACAGAAACACTTCCATCAGGAATACCCATTCTGTGGGATGACCATGAACCACTACTGTGCAAGAAGATAATTTTTTAACCTCTGAACATTAACAGAGTTTTGGAGGATCCAGCTCAAGAAACAGTTTTTGGAACAACTCAAGTGAGTACAGGGTCCTTCTCAAAAAATTAGCATATTGTGATGAAGTTCATTATTTTCCATAATCTAATGATAAAAATTAAACTTTCATATATTTTAGATTCATTGCACACCAACTGAAATATTGCAGGTCTTTTATTGTTTTAATACTGATGATTTTGGCATACAGCTCATGAAAACCCAAAATTCCTATCTCAAAAAATTAGCATATCATGAAAAGGTTCTCTAAACGAGCTATTAACCTAATCATCTGAATCAACTAATTAACTCTAAACACCTGCAAAAGATTCCTGAGGCTTTTAAAATCTGTGGGAAGGAAAAAGTGTGGCAAAAAACGCTTCACAACGAGAAGAGGTGACCGGACCCCGAGGAAGATTGTGGAGAAGGACCGATTCCAGACCTTGGGGGACCTGCGAAAGCACTGGACTGAGTCTGGAGTAGAAACATCCAGAGCCACCGTGCACAGGCGTGTGCTTTTGAACCAGAAACAGCGGCAGAAGCGCCTGACCTGGGCTACAGAGAAGCAGCACTGGACTGTTGCTCAGTGGTCCAAAGTACTTTTTTCGGATGAAAGCTAATTTTGCATGTCATTTGGAAATCAAGGTGCCAGAGTCTGGAGGAAGACTGGGGAGAAGGAAATGCCAAAATGCCTGAAGTCCAGTGTCAAGTACGCACAGTCAGTGATGGTCTGGGGTGCCATGTCAGCTGCTGGTGTTGGTCCACTGTGTTTTATCAAGGGCAGGGTCAGTGCAGCTAGTTATCAGTAGATTTTGGAGCACTTCATGCTTCCATCTGCTGAAAAGCTTTATGGAGATGAAGATTTCGCTTTTCAGCACGACCTGGCACCTGCTCACACTGGTAAATGGTTTACTGACCATGGTATTACTGTGCTCAATTGGCCTACCAACTCTCCTGACCTGAACCCCATAGAGAATCTGTGGGATATTGTGAAGAGAAAGTTAAGAGACGCAAGACAAAACACTCTGGATGAGCTTGAGGCATCTATCGAAGCAGCGCCACAGGCTGATTGCCTCCATGCCACGCCGCATTGAAGCAGTCATTTCTGCAAAAGGATTCACGACCAAGCATTGAGTGCATAACTGAACAATTATTTGAAGGTTGACTTTTTTGTATTAAAAACACTTTTCTTTTATTGGTCAGATGAAATAAGCTAATTTTTTGAGATAGGAATTTATGGTTTTCATGAGCTGTATGCCAAAAGCATCAGTATTTAAACAATAAAAGACCTGAAATATTTCAGTTGGTGTGCAATGAATCTAAAATATATGAAAGTTTAATTTTTATCATTACATTATGGAAAATAATGAACTATCACAATATACTAATTTTTGGAGAAGGACCTGTATTTGTGGGTCTTGGGAGATCTCAAATCCAATGTGACTCCTGAAAGATGGCAGCAGGCTCTGCTGTGATTCCCAAGATTACGTCGCTGACTGCCCCATCATTGTCCCGAAGGATGTAGATTTTTATGACCTCCTCTGCCAACTCTGCTTGTACGAAGACGGGTAGATCAGCTGAACCCTACAGGCAAATTTTAAAGATAAATGGTTAGAGCTAACATTCAAAACTGAATGTTACAAGAAAGTGACAAATACACAAAACAAATAGCACCTGAAGAAGCAAACATTCTGTTGGACCATATGATAGGTAAAATCTCAAACAAAGTTTACTAGGGGGAGGAGTTGCAAAAATTAACAGCATTCTTCTTGACAACAAGACAGGTTAATTTTCTACATAGGGACATTTATTTTTAACAATAAACCTAAAAGAAAAACGAAAAGAGACCAACTGCGAGCTTCTATGCTGTAAATCAATGCTATAGGCTTTTATTGAGGTCTGCATTATTTCAACCAATTTCTTTATAAACATGTTTAATATTTAAGTAAAATGACTAATGGTTTTGAAAAAAAAAAGCTTGTTTAATTGCACTACTTGAAAAAAATATGCATTGCATTAACCCTCACACTCAACCCTTAACCCTCTAAATAATTCTGTGGCTTAGTAAATATTACAGTAATATTTAACTTTATTAACTTAATAAAATCTCTGAATATAGTTTACTTGATTATACAAAAGATGGCTTTCCTGTAGCTCAAACAGTAGAGCGTCGGCGCTAGCAAAAATTGATTAAATTGTAAATGTGTACCTTGAAATGCAATGTAAGTTACTTTGGATAAAAGTGTCTGCCAAATGCATAAATGTAAACATATTAACGGACTAAAAATACAACAGTTTATTTTATCTAAAATGTACAGTTATATTTTATTTTTTCCACTAAAACAATTTAGTATTAGACTAACAAATTGTTTATTTATAATACACATAATATATTTGTGAAATTTCTATTAATTCATTTAAGGATGGAAAATTAAACTGATCTGTTTCAGGGAACAAAAATATTACAAATAATTTCAAATCAAAATGAATATATTTAAACACACTCTTAACAAATTTAGTAAGTTTACTCAATTAAAACAACGTACCCCTCCCCCAGCCTCCGCTGTCCTTCAATACCCACCAGGTCTGGATTTGTTGCATTAAAAAGCTTACGGTTTTCAAACTTTTGACCGATATTGTATGTGATCTAGGTTTCAGTGCACTAGAATGATTTTACAATGGAGCAGGCCTTAAACTGTCCGACTCCCTATAGTGGGAGCTGATTAAAGCGCACCAGTCTATGTTATGTCCACGCCATTTTAAATACTTTTGCATGGCGTATTTGTAGTGGTGATTTAAGAGCTCATACTTGAGTTTGTGTAGTAATTATGATGTTTTACAACAACGTGACAGCTTTTTACAAGACAGAATATCATTTGAAAGTTCATAAATGATGTGTTCCCTTTTGACAAGCCACTGACCCCAAAGGGGAACCTGTACAAAATCGTTTTCCATTGGGCATGTATAGTTATAGTTGCTGGACCACGGTACACTTATCGTTAGACTTTCAAATGGCGGTTGAAATAAACCGTGATCCAAATAGTACGAACGTTAACCCACTCCAAAAAAAAAAAAAAAAACTAACATACATATGGCTGCCCCACTAACTAACTTCGAAAACTACACTGTTATGTACACGTACACACGGTCAATGTTTAATCAACTTTTGAAAACATTATTGCAAATATACATAGTTATAAAAGGACTACGTTACTTACAGGAAATTCGAGTAATGCTGTTCACGTCGTTGCTGAGAAAAGCAGTCCTTCAGTGACAAGTGCCTCTTGTTTGAGCCGCGAAACTTGTTAAACTTCTTAAGATAACGTAAAATACAAACACAATTGTTAGGAAATCCTTAATAATTAACTTCTGAATTAAACATTACAAACATAATTAGTATTAGCTGGCCTACAATTACATAACGTACCACTATATGAGAGGAGTGCGGGTCTTGCCGTTGCTGAGGAAAGCCGTCCTTCAGGTGACTTCGATTGAGCTACGAAACATGTTGAATATGACGTAAAATACAAAGACAATTGTTAGGAAATGCTTAATAATTATTAACTTTTTAATAAAGTGTTACAAACGTAAGTAGGATTAGCTGACTAAAGTTACTTACCAGGAGCTGTGAGGTGTATGGCTAGTCGACGTCGCTGCTGAGGAAAGCAGATTTTTTTTTCCTGCGGAGCTGCACACGTGATCACTTTAGCCGCGAAATTTACTCAATTTATTTAAACTTTCATTTATTAAGCTGGAACTTTATTTAGGAAAATTGGTTGGAAATACTTAATAATTTTAGTTTCTAAAACAGATCAGTACAAGTAAATAATTATCAAATATTTATATTAGAATTCACCAGAAATATTGAAGGTATATTAAAAATAAAATTAGTTAGTTAAATACTTATTTATTTTCATTACATAAACTTAAATAATATATGTAAATTTTAGAGAAATTATTTGTTGGATTTTTAATTATTATTTTTAATCTGACCCACTCAAAATATCACTTAAATGATTTCAAAAGATTTTATTAAGTTAATATAGCTCTTTATTTTTGTGAAATTTACTAAGCCACTGAATTATTTTTTACAGTGTAATAAAGCCACAGCCTGACCTGCTACTGCGTATGCCTTGCCATTTAAGCGAGATGATTTTCTGAAGGGGCTTAGATGGCAAGGAGGGAGATTAAGAGAGGAGGTTTCCCCTGCAGAAAGAAAACATTTTTCACATATAAAAATGTATAAATTATTTATAAAATTTTTAGCTCTTTCTACAGGGGCATTCCCTCCTAGCCGCTTTCACGCATCACCTCGATGTCGGCAGATTACTTTAATGCCGAAACCGATGGATGCAAAAAGAAAACGGCATCTTTCATTTCTTTTTAATCTCTGTATGGAGATCATGCACAAATGAAAGGCTCACCTGAGCTGGAGGGTTATGGTCAAAAGGTAATTTTCGCTCAATAACCCCCAACAGCTCTACATACGCAGGGCAGGAGAATTAAGAAGGCTCAGCCTTAGCTTCTTCATCATCCTCAAATATCTCCTGCTTTTCCTGGGTAAAAACCCAGCAGAACACTAACCTCAGTATGAGAAAGTGTTAAAGATATAACATCATCCTCCCAAGGCTCTCTCTCGTCCGCCGCCCCTTTTTTTTTTATGATCTCGAAAGGGAAAGTCCCTCTTTAAACCATTCAGACAGATCCATCTGTATACTCACGAGCTCATTTTCTTTCCTGCCTCAGCGTGGACAGATCCTGAACCGCGGGAAGCAGATGGCTTGCCTTTTTTTTTTTTTTTCAGAAGAGAGACGAACGAGAGCGGAGCTTTTTCCATTGAAAAAACGCTCACAGTGCACGCAGATTGCCTCATCAAAGACATCGCGTGCGTGCTCTTCACCCAAACAAATGACGCAAAGATCGCGTGTGTCATCGGGTGTCAAATAACGCCGACACGGATGCACACATCGTCTAAACGCTTGCTAGTTGTCGCCATGATAAACAGAGAAAGATCGCCCTTACCGGTTCTTTCAGATGCACGCTTCAAACAAAACAGTCAGTTGAAGATGAAGAAGATAATGACGTGCTCTCCCGGTGCTGATTTATAGTCGCGCCGGTAGTGACGTCGGAGGCTGTCGACGGCCAACAAGTTGGTGTTTTTTCATTGTATGCTTCAGACACGGGTCACGACGAGGTGTTCCCCAAAGCGTCCCCTAGAGGACGCAGTTCGAAGTTCCCTCGAAAGGGAACAACTCCTTTCAGCTCTCTAAAAAAATGGATCTCGTTTTATCTGAAACAGTCGGTTTCAGTATATTTTTTATAACGGTTTCATTTATAACCTTTTTTTAAAAAAGAACAGAATGTTTTTCAACCTTAGAATATGTATATTATATAAAGAACTACGTGTTTTCAAAGTCTGTTGTACTGTGGCAGGCACGCTCTCTCTCTGTCTCACTCCCTGGGGCACGAGCACGGCTCAACCGTGTGCTATCTTTCATAGAGAGTCCGACAGATGGAGCTGGAGCCCGTTTCTCACAAAGCTGAAGCTTCTGTCTAAATAAGGTAGGTGGATTGCTTTAGTAAGCTTTTCAACCTTAGTTAAATTGTTTTTAGATTATGTATATTATTTAAACTATATAATGTTTTATATATAATGTTATATATATATATATATATATATATATATATATATATATATATATATATATATATATATATATAAATGTGAAATAATTAAAATGTGTTTTAGATTATATAAATTATATAATGTTTTATATATATAAATGTGAAATAATTAAAATGTGTTTTCAACCTTTAATTATTTTTTAGAATTATATAAAATATAGAATGTATATATATATATATATATATATATATATATATATATATATATATATATATATATATATATATATATATATATATATATATATATATACTAGGGGTGCTCCGATCACGATGGGCCGATCGTTAATGCGCATCTCGTCAGTAAAGCCGGTTCTCTAATCAGCGGTTAATTCCATCAGGTGCGTGATTTCACATAGAGCCGCTGTTACTACACAGAGCCGTTGTTAATAGAGAAGATGCGCCAAAAAACCCTGAAAATGAAGTGGATTTGCGCATCTTCTCTATTAACAACGGCTCTGTGTAGTAACAGCTGCTCTATGTGAAATCTAGGGATGTTCCGGTACTAGTCTGGACAAATTCCAAATGGAAGTGATCATCCCTATCCCCTTGAAGTGAGGACTTTGGAGTGAGTGGGGCATGTGCGTGCCATTAAGTAGTCGTTAGGAAACTACTTTGCTAAGGGAGCGACAAAATGTCCTCATTATCTTCAGCTGAGATGTTCCTGTGACAGCGCAGCATGTGTCCGTCAGCAGATGTCGCTGTTTTACTGTTATAAATGTTTATTTTTTTATTTTTATTGTTGTTAGCATAACCGTTGCAAATAAGCATACATTTAATATTTAAATACGTTTTAAAAATATGCTACACTGTAAAACCCGACCAGTAAACTTAACTCAAACCGTTGGAGTAAACAGATTGCCTTGATTTAAACCATGTAAGTTTTAAAACTTTGCATTCAAGTAATTAAGTGATTAACTAAGTGCTGATTGAGAATTAGTGAAGAACAGCTGCTGTTAACAAACAGAATCACTGAAGAAAAGAGAAACACAAGAACTACTACAACTGACTTCAGACACAGACTTAGATGAAATCAACTGAAATAAAATACATGAAATCTCTCAAGATCTGATTAAACAACCCACAAACAGCATCACCAGCTGCACTTATTAATAACCAGACTGACTTTATTTCTGTCAGACGTCTACAGAAGATCTTATTGAGAATGAACTAAGGTTTAGATGTTGATTTATTGTTTCATTTGAAGTAACCATGTTAGAGATCAGTGTTTGCTCTAGTTGGGCTCTTGACCCTTGACTTCTGTCTTTGTGTTTTCTCTGGCTGTTATAACCGAGTGTTTCTGAAACCTGTTTGTTGTATCTCAAAAACCCAGAAGAAATGACATTAGCATTTTTACTTACCCCATTGATAAAAATCATCAATTATTGAAATTAGCAATTATTAAAATGATCTGAGTGTAAATTCTGTTGAAATGTGTGATTAATTAGTTAGATAATATAGTAAAAGTGATGCTATGTAATTCTGTGACAATTCTTTAATATAAAAGACTTTCTAAACAGTGTGGTCTTCTACAGTGTCAAGCAGTCACACACAGACATCAATAATCAGAATATGAACCTCAACAATGGTGACCATAATTACAATAAAATGCAGCAGAGCATGCTGAGAGCCATATATTAGTTTTGTACTATAATAATGCCCAGCATGCATTGCTATATTTTTTTTTTTTTGTGTGTGTTGTGTGTCACCATTGTTGAGGTTCATATTCTGATTATTGATGTCTGTATGTGACTAATTACTGCCATAGAAAAAAGATGAATGTGCATAAAGTGTTCAGTAATTTTTTGTAAACTGATTTCGATGAAACCACGGGCTCTTTAAACATATTCCATTATAATGAAGTAAACTAATCATGCATCGGGTACCTTGTCAGTTTTTGGACTCTAAACAGCTCCATAATTGACAGTTGTCATCACCAGAAAGCTGCATAACAACCAATATCTGTTAATATCTTCTCTGGGCTTTTGAGTTATAACAAACATGTTTTAGAAACACAGGGTAATAACAGCCAGAGAAAAGACTAAGACAGAAATCAAGGGTCAAGAGCCCAACTAAAGCAAACACTGATCTCTAACATGGTTACTTCAAATGAAACAATAAATCAACATCTAAACCTTAGTTCATTCTCAATAAGATCTTCTGTAGACGTCTGACAGAAATAAAGTCAGTCTGGTTATTAATAAGTGGAGCTGGTGATGCTGTTTGTGGGTTGTTTAATCAGATCTTGAGAGATTTCATGTATTTTATTTCAGTTGATTTCATCTAAGTCTGTGTCTGAAGTCAGTTGTTGTAGTTCTTGTGTTTCTCTTTTCTTCAGTGATTCTGTTTGTTAACAGCAGCTGTTCTTCACTAATTCTCAATCAGCACTTAGTTAATCAATTATTTACTTAAATGCAAAGTTTTAAAACTTACATGGTTTAAATCAAGGCAATCTGTTTACTCAAACGGTTTGAGTTCAGTTATATGTCGGGTTTTACAGTGTATATAATATATAAAAACGAATATATTTAAAACTTTTTAAAACATTAAATGTATATTGTTTTTATGTCGATGTCCATCAGTGAATCTGCTGTCACGGGAACATCTCAGCTGAAGATAATGAGGACATTTTGTCGCTCCCTTAGCAAAGTGCATTCCTAACGACTACTTAATGGCACGCACATGCCCCACTCACTCCAAAGTCCTCACTTCAAGGGGATAGGGATGATCACTTCCAAATTTCATTAGCCCGGGTACCGTTTGGTACCGGTACTAGTACCGGAACATCCCTAGTGAAATCACGCACCTGATGGAATTAACCGCTGATTAGAGAACCGGCTTTACTGACGAGATGCGCATAACGATCGGCCCATCGTGATCGGAGCACCCCTAATATATATATATATATATATATATATATATATATATATATATATATAAAATGTAGAACACACCGACCCCATTTATACACCGCTCATAAATGTAATGGGAGGGGGAGAAGCCGTATAACCACACACACACACACACACACACACACACACACACATAACCGTATAACTGTGATAAACTTCAAACAAGCTAACTGACACAGACTTCAAACAAACTAACGGTCAATAGGGTAAAACTTTCTGTCAAAAGCACATGATCGATGTGTGGGGAGTCTTTCATATACCTTTATAATTTAGAACTAACAGGTCAATAGGGTAAAACTTTCTGTCAAAAGCACATGATCGATGCGTGGAAAGGTCATAGGTTAACCCTTGATCTCATTTGTTCCGCCCATCCGTCATAAGGTTACCGGAAGTTCAACCTGTCAAAAGGTCAAAGGTCAAAGTCATAAATCATCTTGACAGAAGCAGCATTATACTTACTACTTAAATTCGCTCGTTGTGAGCTCCGTGGAGACAATGCCTCCAGCAGCTGACCAGCAGTTGATTCTTCTCTCGTCTTTCTGACTGCTCTTCTGCCCAGAAATAAATTATTAATGTGCCCTGACCCCTGTAATAATCAGATATCATGGTTTAGCTTGTCAGTTTGAAGGAAATTGTATTATTTACGGAATTTCTGACCGATTTAAAAGTGAAAGTAAACTTTCGGGTATTGCAACTAGGGGCGCAATTTTTCTCAGATAATGTAAGTCTATGGGTAATGTATTTTGACATTTAAAAATGAATTTAAAAAAAAAATTAAGTCTGATCAGTCTGAAAAGATATAGCAACCAGCACCGCTCTATCCCGCAGGTGTCTGCCAAGTTTGGGGCTTGTGGCTTTAAAGCCCTAGGAGGAGTAGCGTTTAGAATTTCTGTCAGAAAAATAATAATAAGAAAAAAAAAGAAGTTTAAATAGCATAACAGTATGTTGGCTTGTTGCCAAGCCAACATAATTCACAACTGGATGTCATACAGCAAAAAAAAAAAAAAAAAACATGTCCTACATAGCATTTTATGAAGACAAACACAATTTAACCCTTTTCTAAAGTTCCAAAGGTCATTTAAAAGTAGGAGACAATTTTGTTGTTCACAAAAAATTATTTATTAACTCCATGACTTGGTTATTTCTTAACACCATGACTCCTGTAGATGACTCTCCTATTGCTTGCCACTCTTCTTTATTTATTTTTATCCTGCTGTCAAATTGCTCCCGCTCACTGCTCCCGCTCACTGATAAACATAAATAAAAAAGCAAAAGTTGCATAGTGGTAGAAACAATGGTTATTAATAAATAATGGCAGGATGTCATTTAAAAAAAAAAAATTCCTTTATGAACAACTTTCACTTTTATAAGTTACTCCCTTTTCACAACACTGACGTTTCACCCAAAAAAATAGTTTTCATAATTTATTAAAGTTTTTCCAAATGCAATACTTGATTCAGATTATTTGTTTGAAGACTATAAAATACTACCAAAATAAATGTTGGTAACTGCATCTTGACTAAAATTAATAACTATGTGTAATGACTAAAATATGACTAAGACTATTAAGCATTTTCGTCTCAAGATAAAAACTAAAACTAAATTAAAATGCCTGTCAAAATGAACACTGCTGAGAGTGCAGTTAGATAAAATATACACTGTGAAATTAATTATTAACCTGGAATATAATGTAATTTCACACTGAAATTGTAACAGTGAAATTAGGCAGTATACCATACCAGTGATATAAAATATAAAGCCTACGCAACATTCAACAAACCTAACATCGCCAATCAGAAACGTCACTACGCTTCGTCACCTCATCCATCATCGCGCTGCAGACTGTGTGAGGAGCCGCGCCCAGATAATTGACTTTCTCTTATTACCCAGCCATCAATTTAGAGGAACGTAGCACGTTTACAAAATCTGCGTTTATTTATTCATTTCTGAGGACCACTGTCTCTCGTTATCCAGTCAGCGGTGAGTGTCTTTTGACCGTATCATTTATTGATACTGATAAAAACGAAAAACGCCTGTGACGCACTTAAATTTAGCATGAGTCGTTCATTCCATTTTAGTTACTGACCAGGAATTAAAGTGTGATGTGTTTGCTAGGTGTTGTTATACAAAAAGGGCTGTGAAGAAAAGGAGTTCCTTGTAAATACTCGGTCCAGTGACTGCAGAAAAACATGTCATACCGTAAGTGTTGCTGATGCTGATATCATTTAGAAATATTCTTTCAAAATTTGCATTTAATGATTTAGTGATAATAATTATGATCTTAACATTTCTTCTTCTGGTCTTTGTTCCGATGATACAGATCAAGAGTCAATGAGCGTTACGGAGAGAGAGTCAGTCACTCTACACACTGGTGTTGAAAACATCAGACAACATAATATTAGATGGTATTTTAATGGCATTCAAATCGCTGAAATAAATGGAGATCAGAGTAAGATCTGTACAGATGTTCAGTGTAATGAGAGATTCAGAGGCAGACTGATTCTGGATGATCAGACTGGATCTCTGACCATCACAAACATCAGCAGAACAGATGCTGGTGAATATTGTCTAAAGATCATCAACAGTGAGATCAGTACAAAGATCTTTAAAGTTACTGTCAATGGTGAGTCATTTATTGAATGTTTAAAAGTATGTTGAAATCACAAATCAGGTAAAATCTGTTTATTTTTTTATTAATTTTGTTTACCTGCATCACTGAGCAGAAAGTCATGATTTTAAACTAAATAGTCTTTCAGTTGGCGAGTTGTTACATTAAACAGTTTTTTTTTTCATTCTGGTGAGATCTCCCTTTATTATTTGCTAGAATTTGTATTTTATATCACTAATACATTTTGATAAGATATATGCGTCTATAATCAATTAAATCAGATAAACATGTTCATGTAAAAACCCTTCACTTTATTTTGTGGGTTTGCTATTAATTAATTTCTACTGAATTTCTCAAGATCCAGGAAATTAATATGCACCCCCCCCCCCCCCCCCCCCTCCTCCAAATATCCTTTAGCATCTGTTGGTTTGTGTTTCAGGTGTTCCTGCTGCTAAACAAGATGCAATGAAGATAAAGAAAAAATAGGGAAAATCTGTCACTTTACATTCTGGTGTGTTAAAAAAAATCATAATAACTTGATTTGGTATTTTAATGACACTTGTATAGCTGAAATCAGTGGAGATCAGAGTAGGACCAGTGTAAATGAGCAGTGTCCTGAGAGATTCAGAAATAGACTGAAGCTGGACAATCAGACTGGAAATCACAAACACCAGAACCACAGACTCTGGAGTTTATTATCGAGAGATCAGCAGCAGCAATATTAGCAGCTCTAAGAGCTTTAATGTTACTGACATTAGTGAGTACCATTCAAACATTCACTGTCTTGAGCAATTGGAAAGTTTTAAAGTGTTCTGTTTTGAGTGTTGACTCAGTATTTAAAGTTTAGATGTCATATTCATTGACACTAATTACTGTCCCTTTTTATCTTTTCAAGGTTCTGCTCAGTCTTCAGTTCTAAGAGCAGTAATACGGTCTCCTTTTACTATTATGATAGTGGCTGTAGCTGTTGTTTCTGGTATAATTAACTATCTCCGCAGGAGCTTCAGAAATGGCAAGTATCACCTACAGATACTCAAGTGAGAGAAAAACATCCTCTGGCAAATTTGAGTTTAACTATGTGTTACTTTTTCAAAGGAGACGAGGAGGAAATTGAACAGGCTTCTGTACAAAACAACAAGGATGAGGTAAGATTCTGTACTGCACTCTGACTTTAAAGCAGATTCAGATCAGTGTTTGATTTCACTGAGTGTTTGTGCGTGATGTGGCTCCATTCTGGTCAGTTATTCATACATCACACAAAGAAATTATTACATTATATACATAAAACAAAGAAATTATTATTATATGGCTCTCTGAAATGCTTGATTTTGATTGGTCATTGATAATGACCAGCAACACTGAATATCAGTCCACTTATTAAGCCTCTTGATTCATACAAACTCATCTTGATGAAATGTTATGGATTCTGAGATAATAAATAGGTTAAATTTTAAAACAATCAAAATTGACTGTGTCAAATCAATACCAATGGTAGTAATAAGTAAGCAGCTTTAAAATATTACTAAATTAAGAACACTTCATGAAAAACTGCAATAACAGATGTGTTGCTTGTTTTCAGTGGTGGGTAGATTACTTATAAAATTTTAAGTATCCATTACTGATTACCAATTGCATGGAAAAATTGTAGTTTATATCATAATTTGGATACTACGGAGCCCCTAAAGGTTCTTAGTGGTGGAAAAAAATCAGAGTGGCTGAAAAAATACTTTTTTGATTGTTTTGCGTTCCCTCGCAAAACATTTGTGTTCTCTCCCAAAACCATTTGAAATCACAAACACTTCCTGTTTACTCTACAGCTTGTAGTGGTTCATACAGCTGTAAAGTTCACAATGGAGCGGTTCATAGAGTTTTATGTTGAACGTGGACGAAATAGCATGCTTATAAACGTACAGTTGAATGCTTAATGTAAAACATTGGATGACTAAATTCAGTACACACCTTATTAATAAAATATACAGACAAGCAGAATAGCCCAGAATATGAACATAACCTGGTGAATTGCACTTTTAGCGTATCCCTCATAGAAAGAAATCACTTTATTAATGGACTAAGACATATAAAAATGGCAGAATTTGGTATACACTTTATTAATAAATTATAAACTACAAGAAAGAAGATAAGCCTAGAAGAACAGCAGTGTTTTCCTTCCATAAAGAAAACGCGGCTTAATGAAGAAGATATATTCTGTGTGCATGCAGGCAGAATTGCATGATAAGCATTTTCTTACCCATAGAAAATGCGCTTAACGAGGCATAATTTAAGAAAAAATATATATTGTATTAAAAATATAGGCTACAGGCAATTAACACTCTAATCAATTAAGCCAGTGGTTTTTTAATCCTTTTACAATGGTGTACCCTCTAGGGCATTTAGCCTAACATTATTAGCCCCAGTCACACCTTTTCCGTTAAGGGACAATATTTGCCCTCTTAAATTCATTTATAGATTCATTTTTACTGTTATAGAGGCAAAGTTTTTCTAGCTTTATTAATGGTATGTCATGTTTTATGACGAAACACCGCTATTGCTTTGAGACGCACATTCTGTTGCGGATTTCTTTGGAACTATTATTTCATTGTAAAATACAATATGGAAAATATTGTTTAAAATGTAGGCTTCTTTTAAAATGTAAAATGTACACTTAATATTGCCTTTTTTGTTGAACTGTTAGGCATATATAAAATAAATTTCACATGCACTATTTAGGATATTCAGGGAAAATTGCATTCTCGTATAGGTTCCAGAGCAAAATGAGAACATAACAGTGTTTGCTTTATAACATTTCTAATTATCTTTTATATTATTGAATCTTCAAACTGAATAAAAAATAGAATTATGCCCTACTGTAGCCTAAGTGACGGGGTATTTTGTTTCAGCGTTTTGATCACGTTAGCGCCTTATGCGCACGTATTCATTGCAAGTGCGGCCTGTTCATTATTAAAATAAAGAATCATCAATACAGATATAACGTTACACAGTCAGTTTAAATAATCTGTATTGTGTCTGTGCCGTATCATGAGCCCCTGCCCACTCCAGTGCAAGCACATTAGGTTTTTGCTTGTTTCTAGCTATTCTGGGCTTGTTTCGCTTTACATTAGGTTTTGGCTTGTTTCTGTCCCAAAACCATGTCTTAAACTATAGGAAAAGCTGACTGTAGCCTATTTTAAATTGAGTCCAAGTTTAAAAAGAAAACTATTTCTTTCTATGAGGGATAGCCTATGTTTAAAGTGCAGTTTACATTCATATTCTGGGCTATTCTGCTTGTGTGTCTGCTTTAATAATATGGTGTGTAATCTGTGTACTGAATTTAATAATCCAGTGTGTAACAAACGTTATAGTCATGGGAAGAAGGAGGCGGGAACCGACTAACATTCAAAATAAACTTTAATAATTAAATATACCTAAAAGAGCGCGACAGCCCATACTCGTGGACGACTGTTGCACACAAACAGAACCAAAACCCAAAATAAAGTCTGAGCCTGGTCCTCTCTCGTCCAACACTGTCATCAGTCTCTCCTTCAGTTCTCCTCTGTGGGACTCGATACAGGTGAATGGCACAGGTACTCCACCGGCGTCGCTCTGTTCCCATGCCTCTCGTCAAACAGTGTTTTACTGTGTTAAGCATTTTAGTATGTATCTAATACTTTTATAAGACCCGCCAGAGTCGTGTCATTATCAAATTTGATGATATGTTTGAAGTGTGCATTGCTACACAGTCTTGAGGCAGCAGTGTGAACAGCAATAGACGAAGCACGTAGCCCTGGGGGCCCCCAGTGCACAGTGTAATGGAGCTGGAGAAGCTCTTTCTAAACTGGTCTGAGGTCTCTCAGAGAGGGAGTCCAGGATCGGGTTGCAGAGGAAGGGGTTCAGGCCCAACAGAATCAGCTTGCAAATCAGGTTCTGAGGAATGAGTCTATAAACAGCATTCTAACATAAGTGTCTTTATTATTTTAGGTTTAGGTGGCAAAATACATTAAACATGACATTATATCAGGGGCTCTGATAACTGTAACTGTGATCTGATTATGTGCATTTTAAATGGTGATATAAACTAATTAAACACTTAATTTCTGGAATCTGATCATTCCTCCTATTAAAGCTGTGCTAGGGTGGGGCTTGACGGGGCTATTGCCCCAGTAACTTGCTTAGCCCTGGTGCAGCCCAATAATTTCCTAATGATGTTCCTATTTTTTTTGGTGTCACTTTCATTAACTTTGAAAAATAAACATTAAAAAGCTAAAAAGTGCCTAATATGTGGCCTATAAACAATTGATATTATGGAGAGGAGTCAAGCAACACAATCAAGAACATGCAAAGAGTTACGCTTGTAAACATCAGTCAATTCACTATAGAGAAATTGAAAGTAAAAAAACTGAAAGAGCTTTCTAATGCTTCATTAACGGCACATATTCTCTGAGACAAGGTGAGAACTACTTCAACATATGCTAATAAAGGTTTATAACTTTCTTACGTTTGTGCATACAGTGGAAAATTACACTGAAAGAAAAATAAGTGTAATTTTAACTTTACAATTTAGTAAAAACGCTACAAAAAAAGTTCCTGTACTATATACAGAGAAAAACTGTAAAAGATCTAACCAGATATTTTTTTTTTGTAATTTTACAGTAAAATGCTGTTCATTTTTACAGCTTTTAAGAGTAAAAAAGAACAAATCAATGTTTGATTTACAGTCAAAAACTGTAAACTGATATTCCCAGAATTCCCTGCGTAACACTTCACATTTTAAAGTATTTTGTTTAAATAATGTTTTAAAATATTTTTTTATTATCAGTTATGCACATTTGGACTTTATGTTACAGTACTCGTTTAATGAAAGTTTATTGCATTATTTAAGTATCATGTGTGTTACCATGATGGTGTTTTTGTGTTTGCATGAATGACCTTCTATATATTATTATATACTTCTGCTTGTGGCGAAGCTACTTGTGATTTAGTTTTGATTTTTCATGTGACTTTCTCTTTAACCCCCTGCATTATTATGGAGGTTGTCAGTATGTTAAAGGTACAAAACAGATTTTAATTGTGTGTGTTGTTGAATTAACTGGTTTACATTCAAATTTTGTTTGTAAATTACAGCTTTATACTGTAAAATTAACAGTTTTTGACCGTTTTTTTATACAGAAAACTATTTTTCTGTAAAAGTTATTCTGGCAAGCACAGCTGACAAAATTATTTTGTTATACAGTGTTTTTTTATTTATTTTTTATAGTGCATACATAAAACTTAATTATTTCATTTTATGAAGACTAGATTATAGTCCTGGTCACGGTCTTTTTCAAAAGATCTTGTTCAAGATCAGATCTTAAAACAAAATTAAACAAGCTTACATTTATTTAAAAGAAAATGAATTGAAATTAAATAAGCAGTTAAATCAAGCAAAAATGTTCCATGGTGTCAGTATTGGGTGATCGTGATTTCACCAAGTACAGCATGTTCCTGGATCGACATCCTTTTGATCATGGAACAACATTCCAATCAACCAATCAGAATTGAGGGAGACATTTTAAAAAAATATCTGTGTAATGTATTCAACCTTCGTAATCATCGGGAAGAAGGAGGCGGGAACCGGCGGACAATCAAAGACTTTAATAATTCAAAATAAACACAAAACAGCGCACCAGCCCCTCATAGACGACTGATGAGCACAAATAAAAAGCAAAACATAAACTAAAAGCCCAGGCCTGGTCCTCTCTGGTCCTTCACTATAGTCGCTCCAGTTTTATATCCTTCCATTTCCTACGTGGGACTCGAGACCGGCGGTGGGTCACAGGTGTCGCTGATTTCCCAATCATTCCGCCGGCCTCCCTCCTTGTTCCCACGTCCCTCGGCCCCGCCCCACTCGCCACAATCTGTTTTATGCTAATATATATAAAAGTATATATATATATATATATATATATATATATATATATATATATCAAAGCTGCTGTATATAAAAAAACACAAAGTGGCTGAAATTTTATCCTAATTTAGATAACTAAAGCTTATAGACGTTCATTAATTTAACACAATTTATTTTTTTTTATTTATTTTTTTTATTTTTTTTTGCACACCCACTGAACTGTTAGGCCCCTCCTTAGCACCCCAACAAACAAATCCTGGAGCCACCACTGACTGTATGTTTTCGAACATAACTATATAAAATAGCACTTTTCAGTGCTTCATACCCAGTAAAACTGAAGCAATAAAATGACATTTTTATATTTTGAAATGTACCTCCGGCAGGTTAACATAGAAGAAACCCTTTCAGGGTGAAACGAAACCACCTAATCAGCTTTCAGGATTTATTTAGCAATAACAACCATCTGGATTTACATAATTCCTTACTTAAAAATATATTAGCAGCTCTGCTCTTCTGCTGCAAAACAATCGTGCAAATTTGAAAGAACAATGCTGCACATTTCTGTCTATACACTATTTTTAATTTTTTATTATTATTTTTTGCAGACTGGGGAAGACTGAGGACGTGACTTGTGAGGAACCTAACATTATTCCTGTTGATGATGTAAACCATCGAAAACACTCCTCTGCTTGTTTTAAATTCTGTTGATTGATCTGCCATAGTTACAAATATTTTTTTCCACCTTAGATCTATATCTTAGTTGAAGTGTGTACTTTTTTTTGGAGAAAATTGTTCATGCTTTTGTGTCAACTCATTTTGTTTATTGTAATGCATTGTATCTGGGTGTGAGTCAGGCCTCAGCTTGTTCAGTATTCAGCAGCTTTTAACGTATACCACAAAGAGACAAGATATTAATCCTGTGCTTATTAAACGACTCTGTCTTCCTGTACGATGCAGGATTCATTATAAAGTGCTGTTATATGTTTTAAAGCTTTAGCACCAGAGTGTCACAGTGTCTGGGTTGTCGTTCCCCGGGGTTCCACTAGATGTCCTCCTTCTCACGGTGTCTGTCCCAGATCACTTCCTGTTCCCTTATATGGTCACCTTCCTCCTTGTTACGTAATTGATTGTTCCCCCCACCTGTCTCCTGTTTCCCCATTATCCTTCTGTGTATAAATACCCAGTCTGTCTCAGTCTATGTTACGGAGTCCTTGTTTAATGTTGATGTCATTGCGTTTCATGTCCGTCAGTCTTGCCTTGCTTTGCCCTGTGTTCGTGTCCGGTTTATGTTCTGTTTGGATATCCTGGTTTTGACCCGGCCTGGACTGTTTATTCTTTTGGATTTGCCCTATAAATAAAAATACATACCTGCACATGGTTCTCTCTTCTAGTTCCTGAAAACTGTCACAGTGTCTGGGTTGTCGTTCCAGGCCGGGTCAAAACCAGGATATCCAAACAGAACATAAACCGGACACGAACACAGGGCAAAGCAAGGCAAGACTGACGGACATGAAATGCAATGACATCAACATTAAACAAGGACTCCGTAACATAGACTGAGACAGACTGGGTATTTATACACAGAAGGATAATGGGGAAACAGGAGACAGGTGGGGGGAACAATCAATTACGTAACAAGGAGGAAGGTGACCATATAAGGGAACAGGAAGTGATCTGGGACAGACACCGTGAGAAGGAGGACATCTAGTGGAACCCCGGGGAACGACAACCCAGACACTGTGACACAGAGTTTATTTCCCATTTAATCCATTTGCATCAATCCAGTAGGTCTAATGATCAATTACATCAGATGATTCTCGATCTCATTTAAAATGCAAAGGTGATAGGGCTTTTCTCTTGTTGCTATTCCAAGGCTTTGAATGACTTCCTCCGTCTGTAAAATATTTTCCTACACTTCCTGTATTTCAAAGTGCACTTACAGTATAACCATATATACATATATATTTGTTGTTGTTTCAAAGTGCACTTATAACCATATATATATATATATATATATATATATATATATATATATATTGTAGTAACTATGGTTTAACCATGGTTTTTTGTAGTAACTATGGTTTTACTGCAAAAACCATAGTTAAACTATGGTTCATTTTGTAGTAACCATGGTTTTTTTGTAGTTACTATGGTTTTACTGCAAAAACCATAGTTAAACTATGGTTCATTTTGTAGTAACCATGGTTTTTTTGTAGTTACTATGGTTTTACTGCAAAAACCATAGTTAAACTATGGTTCATTTTGTAGTAACCATGGTTTTTTTGTAGTTACTATGGTTTAACCATGGTTTTTGTAGTAAAACCATAGTAACTACAAAAAAACTACAAAATGAACCATGGTTTTTACAGAAAACCATGATGAACCATGGTTTTACCACAGCATTTGCAGAAGAACCAACAACGAAATGAAGAATGCTTTTACTACAGTATATATTAACTCGGGATTTAGCTTTTTCTTAGTTTTAATAGAATAATTATAATTAATCTTATTATAATAGTTTGTGAAAATGAAACAATCATAAAAGTTGGCAAATGTGTTTTTTTGTAAGTTGTTACAACAAAAAACATTTATAAAACAGCTTTGAATAAGTTACATTTTATTAAGTTAAAAAAAAAATTTAAACTAGCAATGCAAAATTACTTTTCACTGTATTTTTGATAAACTAAATGAAGACATTAAAAATCATACATATACATACATACATAGATATATACATACATATATATATATATATATATATATATATATATATATATATTGTGACAGGTCTACTAATGAGTTTGTCTAGTCATCTATCATTTATTTTTCATACACCCAAAATGTCATTACTATTTTTCATTAAATATAAAATTTTTTAGCCTACTGAATTCTCAGCACTTGACATGTTTTATATTTGAATGTAAACATGGCAAATAAAATTAGCAATTGCAAATTGTGAGTTTTGAATTTAATCTAAGTTTTCATAAAAGTAAATAAGTTTTCATAAAATTACTAAATTAAAAGGAAAAATATGGAATGCAGGGGTAACAAAAATAAATAAGAGCCAACAATATCTGAAAGTCATCTTTTTAGATAAGACGAAAATGCAGCCATATAAGATGCATGTTTTAAAATGAACAATCATAAATGAACTAAAAAAATTATACACATTGATGTTTAAACTTCCCTGAAAATATTTCTAAATCAACTTGCAGCATGTCATTAATAAGACAAAAAAATGTAAGACCATTTTATTTAATCTCTTTATTACTTCTGGTTTATGACAGTCTTTCAACACTATACCAACATCCAAATTTAAGTGCCATTTCAACATATCTTTATATAATCCAGACATATAAAGCCAAGAAAATATTTAAAAAGCACATACACATTTCCTTACATCTTTTAACATGTGCATCTAATTGTCTTTTACCACTAGTATATAGGACTACTTGTGTTAAACCCCTTAACTCTCACTCACGTTTTTGAAGATAGAAATGAATGTGCATGATACAAACCTACATTTTTATAATTCATGACTGAAAACATTTTGTAACATGATTTTGATCTACCATTTACATGGTAATGCAATGTCTGATTTTAAAATGGGTTTTAACCTGTTAAATGTAACCCCGTCCCCTATACGGGACGCCTACGTTGACTATACTATATTACAATCAAATTTAATCTAATCTTGACAAACAATATATCGTTGGAAAGGTCTAAGACTCCCAAATATGTATTATACCAATATTTTTTGTTAAAAATTATGTAGGAAAAGTAATAGATCAATTTATGACAAGAGTGCACCCTCAGAAATCTACATTACAAAAGGAGCTTTGACCTTTGTTTAAAAAAAAGACTTCCTCGTTGCCTTTTTCTCTATCACATTTTAGAAATCATCAGAAGTTATATATCACTTGAAAACATAAAATCTCAAAATTCATCCTTCAAAACCCATTTTAAAATCAGACATTGCATTACCATGTAAATGGCATATCAAAATCATGTTACAAAATGTTTTCAGTCATGAAATATAAAAATTTGGTTTGTATCATGCACATTCATCTCTATCTTCAAAAACATGAGTGACAGTTATCAGGTTAAAGGATGAATTTTGAGATTTTATGTTTTCAAGTGATATATAACTTCTGATGATTTCTAAAATGTGATAGAGAAAAAGGCAACGAGGAAGTCTTTTTTTTTTTTAAACAAAGGTCAAAACTCCTTTTGTAATGAAGATTTCTGAGGGTGCACAAATTAAATTTGATTGTAATATAGTATAGTCAACATAGGCATCCCGTATTCGGGACGGGGTGACATTTAACAGGTTAATAACAGTACAGTAACAAATCATTGTATAAACAGATAATTGTGTAGTTTACAATGTTTAAAACACACACACATTTCTGTTGTACTAGTGCATTAAATTTTCTCATGACAAGAGTGTTGAACTGCTGGACTGGTCTATTAAATAAATAAATAATTGTATGGTTTACAATGTTTAATATTCATACATGTTCATCCAGCTAGTACATTGACATCTGATTTTCTTTTAACAATGAAGGACATCAGTCACATCCATACTTGCCATTAAACTGTGTATTGTCTTTTAGCATCACAAGCACTTACAACTGCATAAACTCTACTAGTGCGAATCTCATCAACATCAATCCACTGTAGTCCAGTCTCTTTTAAAACTTCCATCTACTTATAACATAGACATCTTATTGTCTTTTATTTAACATTACTATATAGGACTACTTGTGTGTTTAATTATGGAGTACAATAGTTATGAATCATTGTGTAAACAGATTGTGTAGTTTACAAAGTTTAAAAAAGACATTTTCTCCTGACACAAGAGTGTTGAACTCATAGAACTAATCTGTTGAATAAAACTTAATTGTATGGTGTACAATGTAGCGTATAGATATTTAGATATAGATATTTGATCTAATAACACAAGTGGGTAAAGCTACCTATCTGTTCAGATGCTTGTAACAACACTAAACTAAGCTTTTAGTCTGTTTCGATTGTGTTTACAATTGGGATCACATACCGCTTTTCCCTAATCTTGATGAAAACACATTTGTTTTTTAGTGATGAAACCGGAACCGCAATTGTTTTGAGACTCTCCGTTACCTCGGTCACAAAATCAATACTAAAGTTTAATTGTCTGTCTGTGAATGGCGCTTTTGTTTGTTTTTTGAGAGGACGACCCAGAATTAAAGGCATTGATGCGCAGGAACAATCACTAAATCCACAGCCACAATGACCCCTCAGCAAAACTAAATGCTGAATACGCAAAAAGCTTCCATCCTGAAGCATCGCTGTAGAATTAATGCGCTTTCGCATTTTTGTGTACGTATCAGAAGTGTACAAAATGCCATCATGTAAAAATCTTTTGAAGAACTGTAATGGACGAAGTACGATAATGTGAAATGTTCGGTTAATAGCAGCAAGTTGGCTTGGTGACAGTGGTTGAAATTTTGGAGTGCCAAAGAGATGTAGATTGTTTAAAATGAGCAGTTTTTTTACCTGTCTCATTCCCGTAAGTCTCCTGCAGTAACGGAAAACAAGACTATTTTGCTCTGTTATTGTTTGTCTAAAGATGTAACGCCAAAGGAGAAATGTGCGGCAGATCTGTTCAGGAACACACTGGGTACCATGAAAATACATCATGAGATTATGATTATTACTTTCAAATGCAAATGCTGATATACACCACAATGGACCCCATAACTTGACAGTATCAGCTAAATGTGTTAGCTGATGAACATTAAAGCTGATGTGTTCTCTGCCATATAACGGTGCAACTTGTATCACAAATTTATGTAAAGCAAGATCAGCCTTTTGTATAGCTTGCCATGAGATGTTATTCATAAGGAGCACATGCATAGCATAAACCAAAAGCAACCAGTGGTTTAGATACTGTGAGGGCAAGACACCTTGAAGAACAGCAAAGGAGTAGTAAAGCAGCCAATTCTTAAATTCCGAAGCTTTCCAAAATCTTATCTTGTCCAATGAAGAAGGAGTACGTGTGACTTCCTTGGGGGGCTTAAGTGACAGCAACCGACTACTAATGACTTGTTTTCTTGTTCCAATATACCATGGCTTGCAGTGATATGAGCTGTCAAACCACAGGGTCATAAACTGACGAACAACACCTAATAGGACAGCATGCATGTACTCTGGGACGAAACCCTTGACTGCATCCTCTTCCCATTGTTGGGGTTGCCTTTTTTCTACAGGGGAATCATCATAAGGGTAGGTGTTCACAAAGCCATTTCCCTTTTCTACACGCTCACCGGGGTGAAGACACCAGTCACATCCATACTTGCCATTAAACTGTGTGCTGTCTTTTAGCATTGGTCTTGCAACCGCATCACAAGCACTTACAACTGCAAAGGCTCTACTAGTGCGAATCTCATCACCATCGATCCACTGTAGTCCAGTCTCTTTTAAAACTTCCATCTCTTCAACAAATGGCTTTAAAAAGGTCTCAATGACTGGCTTTGACTTGCCAAACCATAGTGATGACAGCAGGATATGTTCTTTTCTCATAGCTGGTGGCAGCTCATTGATAGTTACTTGTATTGGCCAGAGGGAACACTGAGATGATTCAAATACGGGAATTCCATCACAATTCCACAGTAAAGTCAAATCCCACCGGCCAGTTGTTTTGTTCTGAATGTGCTCTCTCATGACGTCACCATCAAAAATGTCACGTATTGTGTCATCCCATTCCCATTCAGCTTTGTTTATTAGCTGTTGGGAGTTCTTTTTCAGACTTTCAAGGACATCTTTCAATGAGGAAGACAATGGCAAATAGATCATGAATGATCCACTTTTAAGGTTAGAGGCAATGTCAAAAGGAAGATCACAATGAGGACATTTGGTGAGTACTGTTACTTCCTTACAAATGTATCCTTTGCACGACTCACAATAAAAGTGAATTTCAAATTGATTTGTAATGGATAGAAAGTACTTATCAAATAGGTATTTTGTGGCTGGCAGAATACTTGGAAACAAGATGTGCAGTAGTGACAGGAAATCTTTCAGACCCTCTCCACTTATTTTATGACGCAGGACAAATGTGAGAATCATTAAAATAGTCTCTGCCTTTGTGACATCACTTCCTGGATATATAGGTTCATCTCCATCATCCAAGTGCAAGGGATCCTAAAAAAAAGTTAAGTATTACCATGATTAAATTGTTTTAAGCCATGTGTGCAAACTTTCATGATTTTGGATGGAACAACCTTACAAAAAGAACTTAAACTGCAATAGGGTAATTTCATGTCAAATCAACCAAATTTGAGAAACTTCCCCAGTTTAACAGTATTCTTATCGGTTCTTTTTGTTATTTTATTTAAAGAAATAATTAAGAACATTAACATGGCTTTATATTTTGAAAATAAATATCTACAGCAAAAGAAACAGTAATGTTTTAACATTGTTTGGCATTTTTTGTGTTTTATATAGACTACATAAGATAAGACACAATAAGCAAACAACAAAAATAAAATAAATATACAATAAAACAAAGATAGAAATTAAATAAACAGTGCTTTAATTTAAGGAAGGTCTACATGCTGTTCAGTTAAGTAATATGACCTACAAAAGAAATTAATAAAGTTATCAGTAACACTTTACAATAAGGTTCATTTATTAAACATTAATTAATACATTTACTAATATGAACTAATCATGACCATGACATATAACACATAACATGTGTTACTGTATTTGTTAATATTTAATGTTAGTTAATAGAAATACAGCCGTTCATTGTTAGTTCATGTTAGTTCACAGTGCATTAACTAACGTTAACAAGGTATTAATAAAGTTCATATTTAATCAATTATTAGTATTAGTCAATGTTGAAATTAACATTAACAAAGATTAATAAATGCTGTATAAGTGCAGTTCATGATTAGTTCATGTTAACTAATGTAGTTAACTAATCCTAACTAATGAACCTTATTGTAAAGTGTTACCAAGTTATCAAATGTAAAATAACACTTCATAGTTTATTATAGATAGATTAATGCTTATTAAAGCTAAAGTTATTCATTCAAGAGCTTGAGTGATTTTCTCTTTGCCTTTAGTTGTTTGATTCACATTAATGGCTTAATCATCAGCAGGTTTGTTAGATGCTACCACTTTAAGACGGAATGCAGATCTAATAATACACAGATTTTCTCCAAACTATTAACTACCATTTAAGACATAAACTGTGTTTATATTTTGTGTGTATTTGATTGTTTAGACGCGCACACGAAACCCAAAATACAGTTTGCTTAGTTGCGGTCCGTTTCCGAGTGTGCACCGTCTTGGGAACGGGGCAACGTCTCTTGCACAGATTATGCTTTTAATAGCTCTTTTTATTATCAAACACGTCCTGCAATTTAGCAACAGCAGAGACTGCATTTTACAAAAATCACTGATTGTGCTGATTCCGACGTTAAATTTGGGTTTAGGGAGAAATGACAGCGTGCGATCACTGCAATGTGAAGGGAAGGAAGATGCACTAAACTGAATGCGGCTAGTTTTTAATAGTTTTACCTCAAATATCTTCTTATTATAATCCTAGGAAGCCGAAATCGAAAATAAAATTTGATTAATATCACAGGGCTAAAGTGTAACCAGTCGTTTGAATGTTTAGTTATCTCCATCATTGTCACTGTTAACAGAGACTTTCGCGCGAACGTTAGTTCCACCTATTTTCAGGGTTTCTGCAGGTATCTTCAAATCCAATTTAATGCTTTTTAATGTTATTTTTAACATTCTTAATGCCATACATGACCCATGACTAACCACAGATTTTATATATATACACACACATATATACACAATACTTTTTTTTTTTAATACCCATGTCCCAAATTCTGATTTGCAACCATTCAGTTTGACGATGATGCAATGATGAAACTATATCACTCTGAACTGAATTAGAAATGGCTCTGGAGACTTTAGATTATCAATAGCCAAATGCTGCTCAAATGTTGCTCGATTTTCCTACGGTATCTACACTTGTAGTGACTACAGCAGCAGCTGTTGTCATAGTTGTAGAAGTTGTTGAAGCTTATATTGTATATATATTGTATATATTGATAATATACATTTTTCTTCAATACTATCCAGGGCTCCAGACTAACTTTTTTTTTTTTTTTACTAGGAACACTGTAGCCCGTTACTGAACATTTTTAGGAGCACAAGCAGGAAATTTAGAGGCACACCTTAAATCAATCTGCAACGCAGTTTTTCACATTTCCCCCCATTTTTACTGTATTACAAACAAATGCCTTTTACAGACATTACAATGTGCAGTTTTATTTTTAAGTTCACAGGCTCCAGACTAACATTTGAGGGCAGCAGCACCAGAGCCTAGGGCTGGGTGATATATCTGACGATATGATCATGCGCATCTAGTCAGTAAATCTGGTTCCCTGATTACCGCTAAATCGCCATCACCAGATTAACTGACTAGATGCACATGATCATATCGTCAGATATATCACCCAGCCCTACCAGAGCCACTCAGATCTACAGACAGTATTTGGTAGCACTGGGGGGCTGAAGATAAAGCAATGAGCTTGAGTTGAGCTGTAGATCAAATTAACTTTATTATCATTCATAATGTCTTAATATTAATTCAAATCAAAACGAGTGAAAATGTAAATAAGGGAGTGGAAATAGCTAATGAATGCTCCTTTGCAGCCACAGTTACGATTGTAATTTAATGTTATTTTTAAATAAGTGTGAGTTTTCACAGTTTTTTGCCAGGGACCCCTCTGGTTGAGTTGACACGGAATGATCCAACACTTACTAGATAATGACTACAAAATAAACACTTTACTAATTTCAAATTCAAACAAACCTTAGGTGCAGTCTGAGAATTTACATCACTGCTCCACTCAGCATTTTGTGCGTCATCCACTTCCTACAATAGAAAACAACAAAACATTGCATTTTTTATTTTTAACTGCTACAGAATTGTATTCACGCTCACGGGCCGTTTCACATCGCAAGCGTGAACGGCGCGTCAGCTTCACGTCAGCATAACTACATCGTCACTGCAGCTGCAGACGCAGCTGCTTTTTTACAAAACTAGAAATTTGTTTTTAGAAGCTGGTCATTTAAAAACTTGATAGTCTTGAAAGTTTGTTAAGATGGGGAGGTGTACAACATTCCCATGTTAATAGTAAACAACAAAAACAACCAAGAAAACCGCTCCAATCTTGTCATTTCAGACACTTCGATATGTTTACAAGATGGCAAACTCAGCGGATAAAAACTCGGGTTTAATATATATATGTGTATATTCTGTTTGGGTGAAAGTATGGTGTGTGTGTGTGTGTGTATAATACATACATATATATATATATATATATATATATATATATATATATATACATACACACACACACACACACACTTTCACCCAAACAGAAAAATTAAACAAGTTTTAATGGGTAAATCTTCTATAAATATATTTGATTCTTCATTTTCTTTTCTGATATTCTCCAGTTCTTGTTAAAACACACTAGACATGCTTATTCTGTGCATTTTGGGCACATTTTTGTGTGAAATCATATTTATCTTGTCAAACTCAATTTGACATTCAACAAACTCATTCAATTTTTGGAACTCATACTTGAGAGCTCAATGTCACTGTAGCTTCAATCATATGACAGAAAGAAGCATTAATCTGAATAACTAACTAAATTAATTAAATAGAGCAAGCTCTTGTAAACTTGATAATCTTTTTGTAATATCCTTTTGTGTTCCATTGATGATAAAAATGAACAATATGAGGTTGAATAATAGATATTTAATTTCTGGGTAAACACTTCATTCTACACACCTCAGATTCCTCATCTGAACTGTTAGTCCTCTCATGGTCAAAATAATTATTGCTTTCCTGTAAAACACAACACAGAAGTCAATAAGTCAATAACACGCAGAAAACATGAGACGAAAATTTAAGTGAAGTGTGCAATGTCTGTACCACAAGTATGACCCTATCTTGCACCCAGCGCAATTGACTTTGTACACCGATGCATGTGTCATTCCTATTTTGCACCCGCGCAAAGCGCGCTTTTCCCTCCACAGAAGCACGTTGCTAAACTAGTGAATGAACTTGCGCTCCCTGGGCGGTTCAGCACAAAAAAGGAGGCGTGTTCTGGCGCAAACGATCCCTGGTGCTATTTTGCTGTTCCATTAAACAATTGCGCCACTGACCAGAAAAAACCTAGTCTAAAGTCAGTGGCGCGTTGCGCGTTGTTCATTATGCTATTTTAAGGGCGCATGCTTGACCATAATGTATAGCGTGCACAACGCGCATACACTTTGCTCATGTAATCTACACAGATGCAACAGTTATTTTTGCAATTCATAAATTGTTACACTAAAAAATATTAACACGTGAGATGACGGAAATCATTGTGGTGTGCCACCAAGATGAGAAAAAATAGGCATAAATCTAGCTTACAAATTATTCAGGCTTATTGTAGTAATTAAGGATCAGACCTGTTGGCCAAATAGTGGCAAGACATATGTGTATATAAGGACATCTGACAAATTGTGGCTATTTCCTCCCACGCCTGTTTAACCGACGCTATTTTGGGTGGGTTTCTCCCATCCCCATACAACACAACTTCTCTGTCTTTCACTGCTCTTACAAGAACATCAGTCTCCTCGGCTGTGAACCGCTCCTGGCGTGCGCCTGGTAAATACGGCCATAATAATAGCAATCCATAATGGAACTTGCTCACCTGCTTTTAAAGGGAATGTTGGATGAAGTTCTGATTGGTTTATTTCACGTAACGCCCAAACCACACCTATGAATAATGAAGCTACTTCAGACCAACCCATTTTAGATTTGCGCCGGGCGCAAGAGCCATTTATCCCGCCGGGAAAATAGCAACAGCGCCGAGACCCGCCCACAAACTTACTTGCGCTTCGCGCTTTGACACTTGCGTTTCAGATCGTTAAAATAGGGCCCATAATATGTAATTGCAAAAGCAAAAGTTTTATCAGTCAGACTTTCTAAAATATTCTAAAATAGTTTCTAAAATCAGATAGAAATACCAATTGTCGCTGTATGTCCTGCAGAGATTAGCTTGAATCCTAATCAAACATTATAATAAACTAAAGAGTAATATATAACTATTTTAGCTTACCTCTGGTTCAGCTTCTGGATATTCATTCACATCTTCAATCTCTGCTGAATCTGTGTATTGCTACACATCACATTACAAATTTATTCACATTAGTTATTATTTGGCTGAGATTTTATGACCTTTTATTTTAGACAAAAATACTCTGTGACACTTAAATCCAATAACATTTAATACTGGAAGTATTACTGAAATTTCTGGAAGTACCTCAAAATTTTCTGAATTGGCTGGTTCCTAAAAAATATTGTATTACAGAAGTATTTATCTATCATGCCATTGCTTGTAAAAATGATTCAAAGACCACATACTTGACTCTTTAAAATGTACATTATAACTAACGATTAACAGGTGTTTCTGTTTATTTGCCTTAAAAGTAAATTTTACTAAAATCTAAATTACTTTTTTTAGTTTAGTAACTTCTTACATAAATTAAATCACACAAACCTGAGATTCCATTTCAGAACATATGTCGTCATGTATTGTTTGGGCATCTTTTGCCTAAATGTTTTAAGATATAAACTGATAAGTGTTTGTTCACCATCACATTGTAAAACAAGACAACTGATACTTGTGCACTGATGAAAAAAAAAATTAAAAGCTTAAGTTAGCATGAAACTGAAGTTGCGACTGACTTCATGTGGTGCTTGATGTCTAGCTGCCTCTCTCTGGACATAACAGTTGGGTGAAGCTTAATTATGTTTATGGACAGGGTTTGGGAGACTTTACAAGCTCCACTCATTACATACATAAATTGGCTGTTTGATTGGATTGTGAAAACTATTTTCATATTGAAAATAGTTTCACAAAAATAAACAGATAAATTGTTTACAGTAACATTTAAAAAATGATATGATCAATTTAGATTTTTTTGCTGACTCAAGAATATAGCTCATGAAATCAACCACAAAACATTTTTATTGATTCATACACATTGTATTTTAACAACTGATGCTTTCCATGGATATCAATGTAACCTAATGCCTCTCTACATGAATTATTTACCTGCAACCTGCGCCTTTTGGTAGTTGCAGGCATCTCGGCCTCCACGTCCAAAAGATACTTCTTGTATGGGCCTCGCTGCGCTATTATCAGGTCGATATGATTCAACAACTGTTTAACATTTTCTAAACAAATATGTAACGTTAAAGAAAGATTAGGCACAGACGTATCGCTGCTAAACGGAAAAAAGACTGTAACTCACCTTCATGTCGTCCACCCCCGTACTGGTTGGATTATGTTAGCTTGCTGATTTATGTCAACAAGACCTTGTTCCACTGCAAAGTTCCGATTAAAAAAAAAAAAAGTAAATTAAAAACTAAGTGATGAGTAACGTTACCCGTCAATAGACGTTTTGTATGAAAATAATCAGTATATACTGATTAATTAATATACTAATATACTATAATAATCAGAAAAATCAGTAGACAAGAGCTTGATAGCAGCCAGTACCGGGCTCACAGTTCACATTTCAAAACGAAAAGGGCGCGAAATACGTGTATACATACCACTTACTGGCGTGTATGCGATTGCGTACTCGCGTGATGTCGCATGCGTCAGCTCAGAAGTAAACGGACGGTTACAGTACAATTTAAATTGTGGTTCCAGTTCCAGCTTGCTTAAGCTTAGCCTTTATTCATATTAATTTGTGGGAAAATGGATGTGCCGAATTTCCACTTCATTTTTTGAAGAGGACTCGTTTGCTGTAGGGGACCTCAAGTGGGTAAACCTGAGTGGTTGTGGAGTGTCTAGAGACAAATTGAACCCAAAACATTGGAAAAAAGATACTGTGATAACGGTGAGATGGCCTGACAAAAAGGGCCAGTATCAGCTCTACCCTGCGAAAATTCTTAAAATGTCAGGTAAGTTAAGTTTTTGGACTGCAGTGAAAATCCTTTTAAAATGTTTATTTTGCTCGCTGTCACTGTTCCCAACTAATAAGTTAGTCGTTGCTAACATCTCAGGACGGTCGACGTTATTCACTCACATTTTCATTTTTTTTTTGTCATACAACAATAAGAGTGTAAGTAACGTTACATAATTTCATACTGTAGTTATGTTTTTATTTGCGTAAAAAACGGTGCTTTTGCAAAATAAAAATAAAACTTTCGCCCTGAGGCGTCAAACATAGACCTAAACTAAGCGAGTGACGTCACACAGGCACGATATATATATCTAATAGCGTGAAAAGCTTTTAAGTGGATAAATTCAAATAAAAAATATTTAACTTTTTTTGGTGTTTTTATGCAATCAAACAAACTGTGCAGTTTTATCAAGCCCACAGATTCTGCTCTACTGTCAAATGCTTAAAAAATTAAACCGCTTTTAGGAGAGGTTTCAATGTAATTTTGCACAAATTTATTTTCCAAACAACTGATAAGCACAGTCTGATCAAATTAAGAGATCAGCTTATAAAGGGCTATGAAAGCGAAGAGGACTGTGGTCGTGGAAAAAGGAAGAGAAAAGCTCTTTGCATCTCTTCTGATGATGAAGAGCCTGCGGAGAAGGACATAATTAAGAAAAAGGTATGTAGCATGTGTTTAAAATAGTATCCAATTAAATTTATATAATTTAACCTGTAATATTGTAACTCTGCTAAGAAAAATTATATACTGTGATCTTCTACACTTTTAAGCCTGAAAAGAGGCCTAGTCTCTTATCAAATCTGCTGGAAAAGCGCAAGGAGCAGTTAATTGTAAGTCAATGCATCATGATTTAGTGCATGATTATAGATATTGTTAGCTGTAAATGGGTACATACATTGCAACAGTTTGTACTACCAATATTATGTGTGTATAGGGCAGTACAGCTGTACAGGAATGCACAAATTGCTGTGCCTTGAAAGAAAAAATAAAGCAGCTGGAAGAAGACAACAGAAGAGTAGTTCTTCACTTGGACACCATAAATGGTAAACAACATTTCAGGTAGGGCTGCACGATTAATCGCATGCGATTGTCATGCGTGTCTTTGTCAGTAAAGCCGGTTCTGTGATTAGCAGTAAATGTCCACCACCTGGTTTCAAATGGAGCGGCACTTCCCAGCTAGAATTTTCTTTGTTCTAAAATGTTCTAAGAACATTCCCATGGATTGTTCTAACAATGTTTTTAGCGGGTAGTTTTATTTTTGTTCCCAGAACGTTCTCTCAAAAGATAGGATAACGTTCTCTAAAAACATTCTACAAATGTTTATCAATAACATTATTAGAACATTATTCCATAACATTCTAATTAAGATTTAAGTGGATGTTTAGATGTGGATGTTGATGTCTGTTTAAAAGTAATAGCTTGGTTTGATGTCACCATAATGCTGGTAAGTGTTGGCTTTAGTTGTGCAATTTGACACTTGACTTGACGGTGTTGTTTTTTAGCTGCTGTCATCTTTATTGTGGCTAAAACAGCAAACGAATATGTGGTTCAATGGTGCTGTTTGCTTTCTGATGAATGATATGTCTGATTACTTGTTTTCACCCAAGCTACTGTGTGGTGTTAGTTAAGTATTATTTATTAAAGTGACTCAATGGTCAACAGCCTGACACCCAGTTGAATTTAAAGCAGATAATTTCAAAAAAATTTTACAAAATTTGTCGCACAAACATCAAGATTCAGTGTATGAATCTCAGCAATGGTGACATGCTTTATGCTGCAATGTATTCTGGGTACATCATGCAAAACTCATCCATAGCACCCAGAATGCATTGCGGCATGAAGCATGTCACCATTGTTGAGATTCTTACACTAATTCTTAAGGTCTCTGTATGTCTAAGCATCCTATGGTTTGAAGTGATTCTAAAACAATGTAGTTTAAAAAGATCAGATAAAAATAAAATAACATAAATTGTCAGGACCCTGTGTATTGCAGCACATCTGCTATAGACAGTAATATTAAATTAATAGCGTAGAACAGACTCCTGGTAAAATCAGTTGATCAGATTGTTACATTAAGACATCTCTAATATCAGCCAGTAACCAACATTATCGAATGACATCTTTTTCTCAATGTTTTTGCTGTAACAGATATAATTACAGCAGCTAAATGAACGCTAACACTGAAAAGACTCATACTTCCTAAGTACTGATCACCATAATGGTGACATCAAACTAAACTATAATTTTCAATAAACCATCAACATCTCTGTTAATCTCAATAAGAACTTTTTTACATTTATGACAGAAATAAATCTTGTTTATAATAAGTGAAGATTGTCATGTTTTTGGAGTATTTACGCTAGAGTTTGACACCAAACAGAGGTTGGGTTTTCACTTTCAACCAACATCTGACTTCTGAGCAATGTCAGTCCACATCTAGTGTGATGGGAAGCCGTAATTCACTGACAAGCTGTGCAATATCACGTTCATAATCGCAGATTAATCGCATGCGGTTATGAACGCGATATTGCGTACACTGTTAAAAATTTATTGTAATTTTACAGGAAATTCCTGGCAACTAATTGCCGTGAATTTACAGCAAGTAATATACAGGTAATATATTGTTTTTTTAATACAATAGAGTCCTGTATTTTTACAGCAGTGCTACTGTGATTAAAGTAGCATTATTACAGTAAAATGCTGTAATTTATTTAAATTTACTGTATATTTACTGCAACTCAGTTGCCAGGAATTTCCTGTAATTTTACAGGAGACAATTACAATATTGTAATTCAAAATATATTGTAATTTCTAAATATAATAAAATACTGCAATTTTCCATCTTCCAAAATTAAAACCAAAACAATGGCAACTTTTTATTATTTTTTATTATTAACACACTATGCAACATCACATATTACAAACTTATTTTATCTTTTTTTTTTCATACAAACAAAATTACAGTTTCACTGAAGAATCTAGCTCACTTCCAGACGTCCAGACAGTCTATCATCAGGGGGAACATGGTAATAAATAACAAAAGGTCCCAACCAGTCTTGAACTGGGGTAGCTGTGGGGTGTGGGTGGGCATCAATACTAGCCCATCAACTCAAAGCCCAGGAGTCTTCTTAATAGTGTGTAGACAGGTGCGTTGATCCCCCGTCTCTTCTCTGCTTTGCTGACATCTTGGAATTGATTCCACAAAAAGCTCTGAAAACAGAGAGAGTAAAAACAAGTTTTCATATCAGGTAATGATAAATACTGTGTAAAAAAAATAACATAAAAAGTAAACTTGCTTGTAGAAAAAAAATGACGTTGATGTATTTATTTAACATCAACACATTTAACAACATAACATTTAGAATTACATTGGCTTTTACATTGTTTTTCTTAAATATATAATGTCACTGTATGCACTGTAAATTGAATGTCGCTTTGGACAAAAGTGTCTGCAAAATGGGTCATATGACGTTGCTAAAAAGAACATTATTTTGTGTATTTGGTGTAATGAAATGTTTAAGCGGTTTAAGGTTAAAAAAACACATTATTGTTTCTCCTCTACAGGTACTCCTCTCCTCAACTTCTGAAACATGTTGATTTTTACAAAGCTCATCGTTCTGAAAAGCGAAGTGTGCTCTGATTGACCAGCTATCCAATCTATCTATAATGTGACTGAAATGTTATGCCTCTTAACATACTGTGCCCTGTCCGGCCGAAGCAACGAGACAAACATTTAATTATAATGTTTATTTCATTATAATGTCAAAACCCATTATAAATGTGATATAAACGTGATTTCTAGTCGTGTTCTCTTTTGGAAGGCCAAACAAAGTAGTTTCCCTTTTTAAAGAAACAGCGTTTAAGAGTGACGCTTCAATTCAAACGAACGAACAAACACATGAGAGCAATTTCAAAAGCATAAGGAGCTGTCTGTTCTGCTCTCTTTAGCTCTCGATCGACCTGAATGTTTTAGGCAATATTAAAATCCTGGCGGGGACGTGTCCCGTATGAAAGGCGCATATGGCCACCCTATACAGATCTTCTTCATTCACCAAGAGCTTGTAACACTCCAAAGAGAAAGGAAAAAGTAAAATCACATCTAATGACTTTAACCCCCAAAATTTACTTAATGAAAATTGTAATGTTAAACTGCTGTCTGTCAGACTTCTCTGTGTTTACATAAATGTCTTGCAGGGCAATACCAACTCTATGTTAGACACTTAATAGCAATAGCTTTGTCTCCATCCAGCTTTTTAATGCACATTTTAACATTTTGAAAACAAACAAAAAAATCCTGAATGGAAACGGTTCAAATTCACATAAAATATTCTAATGTGAATAAAACTTTTTATGTGGATTGACTTGCTAATAAATGCAACATAAATGCACATTTGTTGCAACTCTATCGGCTGTTTTAAGTTGCCCCTTAAGTTTTGATCCCACAGCATTTCATGACTACTCTCCTGTCCATTTCTAATTTACATAACAGAGCTGATGGAAATGCTCTCCAGTTATAGGGTTTCTTTGCCAAATTTCTACGAATGCGCTTAAAAGGTGCAAAGGAATTGGATGGAAACCTATCATAGAGTCTATTTTCTTTATAAGTGTGCAAACAGTTTTAACATACCTTTAGTGCTTGAGGCCTCTTTAGGATACTGTTAGTTAAAAACGTAGACAGCGAAGGTCGCTGCACTCCATTCAGAAGGTTGTTGTGGGGCACCATCACAGTTGTCCCTTCCAAAGACATCATCCATTTGTCTGCACTTAGTGCCTCTCCTGAAATGCATACACAATATGATAACTAAAAGAGCACTAGAACCCTTCACTACACACGCATGAGTGGCAGTATTGGCAGGATGGGCAAAAGTACCAATTTTATCAGGTGGGAGACAAAGTTATGGTATGGTTTTTCCTAATTTAGACTAGGCATTTTAAGTATTTTTGAATTACAGCCTTTCCTTTCTTCTTTGACATATAACCATATTAACAGGGCTTAAAGCAAGCAAACGTATGTTCCATCTAGCAGCCAGTGTGCAGCTGATCCTGCGGAGTGTCTACAGCTGTTCCCGCTCAGTCTTTTCCTTCTGCCTTGACCGTTCATGACCGTGGTACAGTTATGCCGCGTTTCCACCGACCCCCCCTCATTTCAATAAGACGAAATATGATATCAAACACCACTGCCTCCTTTCGTTCTCATTTTCATTCGTTAAACATATTAATAGCCGCAGAAATAAAGTTCAGGGAAATGTGTAACGTTAGGCCTTCATTATATAAAACAAAATATTATACCAAACAGTAGCCTATTGTTTCCTTTTTTCATTTTAACATATTAAAAGATTAACTGAATAAAGGACCAAAGATTACCTGTTCGGTTCACCCAAAATGAATTATATTTTATGCTTTACCACTAAAGAGACATCACAGCCAGCGGCAAATGTCAGAAGGTCTAGCCGAGTTGAGAGTGCTCCCGACGGATTAATGATCACTGAGCTCCCGCTGATCGCGTGGAGTTGACCGTCTCCGACATCAGCGAAACACATTTTTTAGTAGACGCAGTCTTTATAAATAAACCCCATATTTGAGTTTTAAACAACTACATTCTCGCCTGAAATAGTTAAAACACTATACCTTTCATGACACGATGACAGTAATATTTTAAAAATTATCAAAAGAAATGGTGGTTGAAACTACAATGCTGCATTGCCACTCCCGAAAGTTCAGTAACGTTACCTTTGAACAAGTACCTCCCGAGCAGGGACTTTCTGAGGGGCATTTTTTTTTTACCCAGAACTTTATTTAGATCATGGTAGCTGCGGTGGAAGCACACCGAGTTCCAGCCCAAAGTCCATAGTTTCTGGGTAAAGTTCTTGCGATGTAAATCTGGATAGAGTATGAAGACGCGATTTTAACTAACTTCACCCTATTCCACCGAATTATACCAAATGAAACAATCAGCACTCACTCAGATCACCAGTATTAATATATAAAGACTTATAAAACAAATGTTATGTTACATACCTGAGACATGTTCTTTCTTCCAAAAAGTACCGTCCGTTGGCCGCGTAATTTCAAAATTCAAACAGCAGCGATCCCACAATGCTATGCGGTTGCTGTAAAAAAATGCTTCTACAGTGTAGTTACAATAATTTTACAGGACTGTCCGTTAATTTCCCATCATGCATTTGCATTTACAACAAAAACATGAATACAGTGCGTTGTTGTAAAATTTATTGTAAAAATTACATCAATTGCTAACAGTGTAGCTTGTCAACGATCTACGGCTCTGTATATTAGGTGCGGCTCCATTTGAAAGCAGCTGATGGACATTTACCGCTAATCACAGAACCATCTTTACTGATGAGACACGCATGACAATCGCATTCGATTAATCGTGCAGCCCTAATTTCAGGCCTTCTTTGTAGTCTATGTACAGATAGTGCATTGTTATAATTGATAGAGATTTATAGGGGCTCTTTACATCTGGCCACTTCATGCGTTTAATCTATTCGATCATGAAAAGATCAGGTGTAAATGCTCTCCATAATGCATTCGAGGCAGATTTAATTCCAATCGCTCAAACCACTTCAGGAGGGGGTCTGGGCCACTTTCCAGACAAAACTGGTGTAAATGCATCTGGTTTAAGAAACCACATATTGTGAAAACCACATATACACAATTGTATTCCTCCCAACAATGCTAAAAAATAAATGTGTAAGAGCGTGTTATAAGCTATATGTCATGTAATAAAGCACAATTTATGAATCACTGTTTCAGAGTTGAAGAGCATGGTGTGTGCGCTGAAAGGGGACTTAGAAGAAAGAAGTGCCCCTTCAAAGCATCAAAAACCAGCCATATTTGCACATCCACACTCATCGCAAGACAACCAGGTGGAACCCCTTGAGGATGATGTAAGTTTAGTTGTTGTTTTTAAGCACAATTGGTTGATAAAATAAAATTGTAAAAGCTGAGTACATTTCTTACTATTTTGTCATAAGGATTCAAAGATTTTGACATAAATAGAATCTTTTATTAACTAAAAACGTGGGCAGGTACTCTTGTTAGCCTGCACCAGAACGACCTCGTCCTCAAAGCCTCTCCACTTGTATGTGTCAGTGATTATGAATAGATTAAATGAAAAAAATGTAATCTTGACAAACTATGTATCATTATAAAGATCTAAGCCCCAAGCATCGACGACAGATCGCTGTTTTTCAATGGAAAGCTTATAAAGACTGTATTTGCTACATTTGTGTAAGCAATACACATAAAAAAAATAAGCAATGAAAACGCTGTACATACCAGATCCGTCATAATAACGAGTCATAAACACATCCACAGCTGTAAATCCCGGTTTAGTTAGGAAGGTAAGGGTCCACTGAACGACATCTCATGAAGCACGTTTAGTCCAACAAAGCAATAACGTTGTTATATGGATCATAATTCCTTTGTTTACATTTCATTTCTTCAGCGACAGAATTGTTTGTGTCCGTTATGGAATAACTCACGGCCGGAAACTGCATCTTGGTAGTAAAAACATGGCATGGTTTTGCAGCGTACAGTGTCACAAACAGAATGAGGCGATCAACCAGAAAAAAGAATGAATGAAAAATAGGCGGAAGATAGTTTATTTGAATTTGGCGCTTTCTCCTGTGGGCTCGTGACGCGCTCTGACGCACCTGTCCGCTGATGGAGGCGGAACTTACAGCGATCGACTTTTCTTAGTTTCTTTTATTTTTCAACAGTTTTTATATATGTGAGAGTGTGTTTTATGTTGAATGTGAATGTATATGCAAAAAGTTAGTCTAGATCTCTGCTTTTTACAACCCACTGCTTCACAATTAATATGAGACGATTTACACACGCAATCACTGGTACTGGTACTGTGCTAATTTATCTTTATCTGATCCTTATTTATCTCTTACACTGAGATCTGTAAGAAATGTTACGAACATAGATAAGATAACTGCTGATAGTGAGCTATGATGTCAGATCGCTCTCTCAACAGGAAAAAATATCCCACCTTTAATAGTCAATCATATTTACAGTACAAACCTTGTCAGTGAACTATGAGGGCAAAAAAAAAAAAAACAGAAACAAAATAATTGTTCATTAATCGTAAATCGAGGTAAAATATTCAATTAATCGAGGTTTCAATCATCCAGCCCTACTTTGCATTAACTAATGTTAACGAATACAACTTGATTTTGATAATATATAAGTTAATGTTGAAATTAACATTAACGAAGATTAGTAAATGCTGTAGAAGTATTATTAATTTTTAGTTCATGTTAACAATAGTAGTTAACTAATGTTAACTAATGAAACCTTATTGTAAAGTGTTACCATTTTTTTAAATGCCATTTTGGATGTTCTACTATTATTTTATTATGTTTTAGGTGACCATTGCTGATGGCGTTACAGTTAACAAAATACAGCTTATGCGATGCAACCATCAGAGACCTTCAAAACTTGTGTGTGATCTGCTTGGGGTGATGTTCACAATGGAGGAGCTGTCAACACAATCCTTAACTGGATTAAAGGGAGGTGCATCAGAGAGTGTGAAACCTTCCTTGAATAAGAAGCATGTCAATGCCATTTTTGGTATGATACTTCATACATTATTTTTTATTCATTATATTGTGTACAGTTGTGTTAATTGTCACTAAATATCTCTCATAATAGTTTTTAATTAATTTTTAGAGTACACTTTAAAGAAGTTTCCTTCTTCAAATATTAACGAGCTAAGAGTGGCAGCAAGAAATAAATTAAACAATGCAAGCAAGCTGTTCAAGAAAGGGTAGGTTAAGACAGCAATTTTTGATCTTGGGCAAGTGATAGAATATTTGCCTTCCTATCAATCAATCACCTTTATTTATATAGTGCTTTAAACAAAATACATTGCGTCAAAGCACTGAACAACATTCATTTGGAAAACAGTGTCTCAATAATGCAAAATGATAGTTAAAGGCAGTTCATCATTGAATTCAGTTATGTCATCTCTGTTCAGTTGAAATAGTGTCTGTTTTTATTTGCAATCAAGTCAATGATATCGCTGTAGATGAAGTGACCCCAACTAAGCAAGCCAGAGGCGACAGCGGCAAGGAACCGAAACTCCATCGGTGACAGAATGGAGAAAAAAACCTTGGGAGAAACCAGGCTCAGTTGGGGGGCCAGTTCTCCTCTGACCAGACGAAAACCAGTAGTTCAATTCCAGGCTGCAGCAAAGTCAGATTGTGCAGAAGAATCATCTGTTTCCTGTGGTCTTGTCCTGGTGCTCCTCTGAGACAAGGTCTTTACAGGGGATCTGTATCTGGGGCTCTAGTTGTCCTGGTCTCCGCTGTCTTTCAGGGCAGTAGAGGTCCTTTCTAGGTGCTGATCCACCATCTGGTCTGGATACGTCCTGGATCCAGGTGACTGCAGTGACCCTCTGATCTGGACACAGACTGGATCTCGTGGCCACGGTGACCTCGGAACAAGAGAGAAACAGACAAATATTAGCGTAGATGTCATTCTTCTAATGATGTAGAAAGTACGGTGTTATGTGAAGTGTTTCCGGTTCCGGTTTACCTAATTAATGCAACCTAAAAATCCTTTAACGGATTTGGATATTAAAAGCATATTAGTATGTTATGTGTATGCCAGGTTAAAGAGATGGGTCTTTAATCTAGATTTAAACTGCAAGAGTGTGTCTGCCTCCCGAACAATGTTAGGTAGGTTATTCCAGAGTTTAGGCGCCAAATAGGAAAAAGATCTGCCGCCCGCAGTTGATTTTGATATTCTAGGTATTATCAAATTGCCTGAGTTTTGAGAACGTAGCAGACGTAGAGGAGTATAATGTAAAAGGAGCTCATTCAAATACTGAGGTGCTAAACCATTCAGGGCTTTATAAGTAATAAGCAATATTTTAAAATCTATACGATGTTTGATAGGGAGCCAGTGCAGTGTGGACAGGACCGGGCTAATATGGTCATACTTCCTGGTTCTAGTAAGAACTCTTGCTGCTGCATTTTGGACTAGCTGTAGTTTGTTTACCAAGCGTGCAGAACAACCACCCAATAAAGCATTACAATAGTCTAACCTTGAAGTCATAAATGCATGGATTAACATTTCTGCATTTGACATTGAGAGCATAGGCCGTAATTTAGATATATTTTTGAGATGGAAAAATGCAGTTTTACAAATGCTAGAAACGTGGCTTTCCAAGGAAAGATTGTGATCAAGTAGCACACCTAGGTTCCTAACTGATGACGAAGAATTGACAGAGCAACCATCAAGTCTTAGACAGTGTTCTAGTTTATTATAAGCAGAGTTTTTAGGCCCTATGATTAACACCTCTGTTTTTTCTGAATTTAGCAGTAAGAAATTACTCGTCATCCAATTTTTTATATCGACTATGCATTCCATTAGTTTTTCAAATTGGTGTGTTTCACCAGGCTGCGAGGAAATATAGAGCTGCGTATCATCAGCATAACAGTGAAAACTAACACCATGTTTCCTGATGATATCTCCCAAGGGTAACATATAAAGCGTGAAGAGTTGCGGCCCTAGTACTGAGCCTTGAGGTACTCCATACTGCACTTGTGATCGGTATGATACATCTTCATTCACTGCTACTAACTGATGGCGGTCATATAAGTACGATTTAAACCATGCTAATGCACTTCCACTGATGCCAACAAAGTGTTCAAGTCTATGCAAAAGAATGTTGTGGTCAATTGTGTCAAACGCAGCACTAAGATCCAATAAAACTAATAGAGAGATACACCCACGATCAGATGATAAGAGCAGATCATTTGTAACTCTAAGGAGAGCAGTCTCAGTACTATGATACGGTCTAAATCCTGACTGGAAATCCTCACATATACCATTATTCTCTAAGAAGGAATATAATTGTGAGGATACCACCTTTTCTAGTATCTTGGACAGAAAAGGGAGATTCGAGATTGGTCTATAATTAACAAGTTCTCTGGGGTCAAGTTGTGGCTTTTTTATGAGTGAGTTTGAGCTGACTTGAGTTTGAGCTGGTTCTAGCTGTTTTTATGAGCAATGGAAGACGAGGGTATAATTTCAAATCGCAAATATGTGTAGAAGGAAAAAACATATCTCAATGTCAGATTTTTCCAAGATATAAAGCAAAATTTGCCTGTGAATGCTTTATATAAATACAATATAGTTAGGTCAAAATCCCGGTGATCACTCATATCAATGTTATACATTTCGTTATATCGTCCAGCCATAAAACTAACACCTAGTTTTTTTGTCAGTTCTCTTTTAAAAACATCCAATTATGCTTAATAAACCAATAAAGCACACCGGAGTAAGGTCGACTTTTTAGTTTTTTGTCTCTTACTACAATTTCGTGCAGTATGTAAATGCATTAACCTGAGGAAAAAAAATAGTTTTGTGACTTCTGCTTTATGCTGATGTATTGTGTGTTTGTGTATTTACAGATCTTACCAAATTCTGGATGAGGAGTAAAGGAAGGATGTTGGATACAATTTCTGACTTTTCTATAAATCTATTTTAAAATACATTGTTTTATTAGTTATCTTTTTAGTGCATTAAATGTTATTACTTTGGACCCCAGTAAAAGAAATTTGTTAAATGTGTTCAATCAGATGGGAAAAGGTAATAATAATACAACTGCCAAATCTTTTACTGTATGTCCTTATAGGTTTATTAGTCAATCTGGGTTCATTTTCTGCCTTTTGATTTTATTGCTTTGTATCTGACAAATTATATGAATCAGAAATCATTAAATAACGTGACAAGACTAAAATACAGTAAGAATACACTTCCAAATAAAAAAATAAAACAAAAATTTTCTGGACCAAAATTAAAAAAAAGTGTCAGTTAAGTTTTCAATCACATTTTCATCTTCAAACTGTCTTTTCAACTTGTGGCTGCTTGTTCAAATATAAATTCTAACTATTGCCTTAAAATAACATTAATGAATATATATGGTACATAATGAATTGTTTTGTTTTTTAAAACCTTTTTTCCAGCCAACTATACCCCCATGAAAAAAAAAGGACCTGAAGATGTGTTCTAGTTCAAATGCATTTGTGATAAGTAAATTTGTACAAAAAAAAAATATACTTTTGTCAAACTAGTTTTAGTTTTACTTCCCAAATAAAATATGGATGAACATCTATATATGAAGTATTTGACTATGATCCCATGTCACACTTGATCTGCACTAAGCCAAATCGCAATGTTGATATGCTTTTCTTCGGAAGTCACGTTTAATCTCGTCTCACTGAAAATGTTACTACATTCGACAGGTGTGGAAAAATGGCTTGAGAAAAACGAGTTCTTGTGGTTGGAGATTTCTTTGTTACCCACCATTTTCTTCCGTGTGTAATGCATCTCACATTCACAGAACTTTGTTTTGGAAGCAGACTCAGGAAAGGAAGAGGGAAGTTAACAGGAAGTTTATTGAAAACAGTGAGCGGTACAGAAAAAAGCAGGTAAGTGAGATGCACAATGATAAATTGGAGAACTGGATTCTGGAGGTGAATGGAATGTTTTCACTTACAGGTGAGAGGACTGATGGATGATACGATGGGTGACAAGACAGATACAATGGAGAAGGAACAAGGACAAAGCTGGGAGATTGCTGGATGAGGTAAGGTAATGAGACCGGACAATGAGCTGGGGTAAGGTGTGTGTATTTATGATGGAGGTGATGAGTGTGATGATGAGGTGCAGGTCTGAGTAATCAGTATTCGGGAGAGGGAGTGCACTGTGATTGGCTGGTGTGAGAACCTGGCAGATCTATAAACAATAGAAATTGAATTTAAATCTAAAATTGTTTTGTATTGTTAATATATTTTGACATCCACTGTCTCCCATGCACAGATCTTATAGGGTTAGTTCACCCGAAAATTCTGTCAGTAATTAGTCACCCTCGTTTTGTTCCAACCCCGTAAGACTTTCGTTCATCTTTGGAACACAAATTAAGATATTTTTGATGAAATCCAAAACGCATGCGCGAGAACTGAGAAGATGAAGCTCACGATCATTTGATGGGAAAGTGAAATGTAAGCCATTAATTTTGCGGCATTGGTAAGGCACTTTTACGTTTTCTTGTTGGTTTCTCACGATTCAGACATCCAGGAAATGCACACTTTATAACCATTTTAAACACTACATCCAGACTTATCTATAATGGTAGATCCTGACCCATCGCTCTCATGAACTCACGTCAGTATGGAAGCATATGGGTAGCATTATTCAATTTGGGAAATGCAATATGTAAAATGGCAATGCATTTCTGTATTTACATTTACATTTTCCAATACATTTGTGCAACGTTTGGTGCAAAATGAAAATGAAAATTAAATTGCATAGGTTTAATTTGCCATTTCATACACCAGTTTTAATATGTAAAATGAATGTTAATTTTAACGCTTTATAAGTTGCAAAATTAAAATGAAAATGTATTACAGAAATGATTAGATATGTCTAACACGTTCAAGCAAAAACTGTGGCAAAATGATCATTTAAATGCTATTTTTCTTAAATGCATTAACACTCAAAGTCAAGACACTTACGATTGCATTTTCATTCAATGACCTGCAATGAATGTAGCAAAATTCAAAGTGCACATTGAAAATGCATTTCGAGCAGATCAAATCTCCGCCCCCTCCCGCCCTGTCAATCACTGCGTGAACAAGGCGGGGCTTACAGAAGGTCAAGAGACTCAAGTGAGAGAAAATGGACAAGACAGTTGGCCCGTGTACGTTTTGATCATTTCGGTTTATGGCTTCAATATTTCATTCGCACTTGTGGGCGGAGCTGAAACGCTGCTTTCATCTGATTGGTCGAATCGCTCCGCTTTCAGCACTGTCTTTTTATTGTTTCAGGGCAGAATAAGAGTCAGTGCGAGTGAAGCAGTGTAATGTCTGAAACCACCGCTCACTGTTAATTAGCGTAATATTTGAATCAGATGTAGCTGGGCACATAATTTGTGCTGCTGAGACCTGCAAGAGACCCCGTTAAATAATTGTATGAATATTGTCCCACTGATAAATACAGTGCAAATAGTTCTGTCTCCTTGGATAACAGTGAAGTGGAAATAAATATAGTTAAATTTATGAAATAAAATTAAATAGGATTTTTTGGGAAGGTAAGTCTGGCCAGTTATACAAGCAACACGGGTCGGACGAGTCTGAAGATCTGAGCTGAATTGGGTGAAACATTTAAGTTCTAGCCTGTATCAATTACTGTCATAATAAATAATAATAATAATGTTAACTGTATTTTTCGGTATAAGCTGCATCAGTCCAAAAATACGTCATGACTAGGAAAAAAACATATATAAGTCGCACTGGACTATAAATCGCATTTATTCAGGACCAAGAGAAAACATTACCGTCTACAGCCGTGAGAGGGCGCTCTGGGTTAGGCTACAGGAGCACTGAGCAGCATGAGCACTGAGCAGCATAGAGCTAATTTTACTATTTTTATTTAGAAATGTAACTATATTAATTTTTACAATTATTTATTAATGTCACACACACACATACCTAGTGCCTTTTGACTTAAAAATGAGAGTGGTAAATGTTACAGACATGGAACTGTTCAGTCTATTATTGATTTTTATTTCCACTTCACTTTTATCCAAAGAGACAGAACTATTTGCTCTGTATTTATCAGTGGGACAATAATCATACAATACTACAACCTAGAAATAATTTGCAGGTATCGACAGCACGAATTATGTGCCCAGCTACATCTGATTCAAATATTATGATAATTAACAGTGAGCGGTGGTTTCAGACATAGTGCTTCACTCGCACTGACTCTTATTCTGCCTGAAAGAATAAAAAGACCGAGCTGAAGGCGGAGCGATTCGACCAATCAGATGAAAGCAGCGTTTCAGCTCCGCCCACAAGTGCGAATGAAATATTGAAGCCATAAACCGAAATGATCAAAACGTACACCGGCCAACTGTCTTGTCCATTTTCTCTCACTTGAGTCTCTTGACCTTCTGTAAGCCCCGCCTTGTTCACGCAGTGATTGACAGGGCGGGAGGGGGCAGAGATTTGATTGGTTTGGAATACATTTTCAATGTGCACTTTGAATTTTGCTACATTCATTGAGGGTCATTGAATGAAAATGCAATCGTAAGTGTCTTGACTGTGAGTGTTAATGCATTTAACAAAAATAGCATTTAAATGATCATTTTGCCACAGTTTTTGCTTGAACATGTTAGACATATCTAATCATTTCTGTAATACATTTTCATTTTAATTTTGCAACTTATAAAGCGTTACAATTAATATTCATTTTACATATTAAAACTGGTGTAGGAAATGGCAAATGAAAATTATGTAATTTAATTTTCATTTTCATTTTGCACCAAAGGTTGCACAAATGTATTGGAAAATGTAAATGTAAATACAGAAATGCATTGCCATTTTACATATTGCATTGTCATTTTGCATATTACATCCCAAATTGAATAATGCTACCCATATGCTTCCATAACGTCAGAGGCCCACACTGAAGAAAGTTAATAGTTGAATAAAGTTGTTATTTATATATTTTTATTTTTTGTGCACAAAAAGTATTCTCATTGCTTGATTAACTTCTAGTTGAGCCACTGTAGTCACTTGGACTATTTTAACGATGTCTTTACTAACTTTTCTGGGCCAGCAGGATGAAATTACCAAGAAGCCTATGAAGGAGTGAGGCGGCTCTCAAATTTCATCAAAAATATCTTAATTTGTGTTCAGAAGATGAACGAAAATGACGGGGTTGTAACAACATGAGCGTAAGTAATTACTGATAGAATTTTCATTTTTTGCATAAACTAACCCTTTAAACATTACATTTAATGATAACTTGTGACTGGCAAAAATGTCATTTCTAATTATCATCTTCTTTAATACAGAAAAGAGAGAGTGTGAAACCATCAGCTGTTTGCTGATTTATTTACTGTAGGTAAATAGTAAAGTCGTAGTGAATGCCATCAATAAACATATAATGATTATATGGTATGTACTGTATATCTAATTTTTTTTTGGTCCCCAGTCTGCTAAAAAAGACCTGTCCAGTGTATACCAACATGAAAAAAAAAAAGAAATAATTCTTGGACTGAAAGAAAGTGAGTTCTATTGGCAAGTACATTTACAATCCAATGAATGTTTGTCTAACAAATGTCAGTATAACTCCCCAAATTAAATATGATAAATATTAAATGGATAATTAACTTACCAAAAAAAAATATCTTATATCTGTCATCATCTACTCGCATGTTTTTTCAGACCTTTATGACTCTGTGGAACACAAAACGTGAACTTTGGAAGAATGTTCTGATTTGTTCTTACCATGAAGTGAAATATAACAGAGCCAATCTTTTTTTTAAATTGTAAAAGGAATAAAAAATAACCATAAAATAGGTCCAGTTTGAAACAATACAATAGCTTTAGGTAAATAAAAACCCTTTCTTGATTATCTATCTGGGTATTTCTCAATTCCTTATTATTTATGCATTTAAGATTGAATTGAGTGTCTAGAGATCTATCCCTTTGTTGGTTAGATGTCTTTTGTCCTTTATTCCAACCCATTTTCTCTTTTGTGAAATGATGTATATATGAGACTAGTACTTCTTGTTTTGTTTAACATTTCAAGAGTATACACTTTAAAGGAGAATACACTCAGCTGATCATATAATGTACATTCTTTCTGCTTGGCTTTTGGAGCCCTAATAATTTATGGGTTATTTATGAAAACACTGGCTGAATGGACATTATTGCACTTGGACATTGTTACATGGCTACTCAATAGTACAGTTGAGTATTCCAGCAAGCTGTGTGTTAATGTGGTGTGTATTCTTCTCATTTTAGCTCCTGCGTCCATTTGGGCTGAAGGTCAAGACAGAACCAAACCAAAGCTGGACTGTAACCTACTGGCCTATATGACAGACTTCATACTGACAGCTACTGGCATGGATGCTGCATCACATGTTTTTGAACAAAAAAATTTCCCTTTGAATTTCAAGTGTGGAGTATTCATCCCCCATGAGGAGACTCTATGTCTTCATCTCTTGTGAGTGGATATCATTTTAAACATTATTTTACAGAACTGCTCATTTCTTCTGAATTTATTTTGTAGTATGTAAGAATTTTCCATTTAAAAGAAAAATAAACTTTTAGTTGTGTTTTTAAGTAATGAAGTAATTCATTGTTAAGTAATGGTGTTGTAATCATGTTAATATACAGTATAAATTGCAAATTTATGCTTGGGCACGTGTTTACAGGTTATAGACATTTTAGAGGAGGTAGCTGTGTATTTAAAGGTGCTCTTAGTCATGTTTATTTGTACAATGTTATTTTTGTATATAAATCATTATTACAGTAGAACAAATTGCTATTTTTTATTTGTAAATGAGCAACTGAACCATTGCACAGCACCACTTTATCAGCAATAATTTTGTACAACTTTGTAGTTTATTGTTTTATGTCACACGTGAGAACAAATGCAAGTTTATATTTTCTTTCAGATTATGTAATTTCTGTAATAAAGTCTGTATCATGGGAACTTCTTTCTGTTGTTATTTTGTAGATGTTTGTTGTAACTAAAATGACTTAAATGTAATTCAAGATAATTTAGTAAAACCATATGGCTACACTATAACCAATTTATGGTAATGATCCATGGTTTTAAAAACCATTGTTTGCTCCAAAGACCATGGTAACTATGGTTTTACTGTAGTATTACTACAATATAACTGTAGTAGAACCATGGAATCATAACCATGGTTTTTAAAAATACCAGTTACTACAGTCATGGAAAACTACAGTTTTACTATAGTAAAACCATGGTTAATTTTCGTAAGGGGGGCCATGCAGAGACCTTTGGAGTGGCAGGTGCTCAAAGTGTAAAAGGGGCTCATGGAGCATGGCTTTTAATACGGCTGTGCTTCTTGCTGATACATGTATCCAAATGAATGCTTCATACAATTATAATTTAGCTCTTCAGCAGTTGCTTGTACACTCAAAAAAATAAATTGTTGAATGAACATGATTTATTCGTAGCACCCATTATGCATCTAATCAAATCAAGTAAACTTGCAATGCTTCGAATAATAATTTAGTTACAAATAACAAGAATGAATCATTTAACATAAGTAAACGTGTTATATTCTTATTAATCAGACATATTTGTATTTTGCAAATCAAACAAGTGGCTAGTTGACTTTTTTGAGTGTATCAAAAAGCAACAAATAAACCCTAAAACTAACTTCTAGTGACTTTTGAACCAATTTACAGTCTGGATAAGTTGACAGTATTTGCCAAAAGTTGGACCCGGTTTGCAGATTTGAGTAGACAGATTTGATAGAAATATTTAAGTGTTGAATTGATTTTGAATCCAAAAAGTCATTTTTGTGATTCCGTTAAATTGTTCAAAGTCACTTCTGAAATTTCTGATTGATAATCACATTGTTACATTGTTACATTATTCTTACTGTTTAATGCAAGTAGTAGTTAGGGCCACCTAAAAAGGGTGACCAACAAATCTTTTTTTTTTTTTTTTTTTTTTTACAACTTTTTAACCACAGATGCTAATCTTACACCAGCCCAGCCTCACACATGTCATGTTAGAAAGGACACTCGTGCCTTTGGTGGAAGCTGGGCTTATTCTATTTATTCTATTTGTAATTTTATAATGAATCCCATGTGGCCTTATACCTTAGACCTTGTATACTCTCTCTCTCTCTCTCTCTCTCTCTCTCTCTCTCTCTCTCTCTCTTCAGCCAAGTTTGCAATGCTGTGATTCATCTTGGCTGGTTTCAGAGAGCCAAAGATTGATGTCTCTGTTGCACTTTATTAACTTTTGGGGTATGACATGTATATTGTTATGTGTTTTAAAATAAACTGTTTAAATGCTTTAAATGATCATTATTTGAGCAAATTACATTTAGTGAAAAGACTGCATAGTAAGACAAGCATGTACACATACTTTCGAATTGAAAAGATGATTGGAAAAGCTTAAGACAATGATCTAATGTCCTTGATTAACACAGGACCCACAAGGTTAATAGCCCTAATATTAGCTGGAAAAAGCTCGGATCATATTTAGTCATTTTGCATGAGAAAGCAACAAAACATAAAATAATAAACAAAGCAACATTTCCTCAACACATCTGTCTGTAATTATCAAGTAAACCCTAATCTACTTAATTAGCTGTTTCAGGTGTGTTTGATTGGTGTTGAAGCTACAGGACAGAAGATCTCAGGAGACCCCTGCCCTGCACTACAGAATTTTATCAATATTTGTTGGTTTTGTCACTTGCAAGTTTGCCACATCTGCAGTCTCCAGCCTGTTAAACCTAAAAGGGAATCATTTAAGATTTCAAAGGGAATTTGAACAGAATCACTGTTTCACGGCTGATCACTGAGACGCCCTTCATGCGATTCACTGAATGAGCCGTTTAACATCAAATCTGCGCTGGATATTAATATCAAAACTATAGTGAAACACTATCAATTAGCACAGTAACAAGATCGGCAGTTTAAGACATTAACTTGTAAGCACAAAACACAAGACACTGTAATTTTCTTTTCAATGTCAATAAGACTTTATTGGATAAATCTAAGATATATAAAACTAATCTAACACTTAAACACACACACTCACACATTCACACAAGCTGCAGGAAGAGAGAAAGTGAGGAAAGAATGAGTTTAAGAGAATGACATGAGGGTGAGTAATTAATGACAGAATTTTCATTTTTGGGTTAACTATCCCTTTAGTTGCAAGTGGTTTTTCATTTATGTTGGACGCTAGATGACACACTATGATCTGGTAAGCACCATAGACTGTATGGTATGCATACTTTATAATTACTGAAATGCCAAAGGTTCCATGTTTAGTTAAGATTATCAGTTAACCAGTGCCGTTAAATATTGTATCTAAAACATTATGTGGACAAAGGTATATTTTTACATAAATGGCCATCCAATTATTATTATTATTATTATTATAAACATTTCAACAATTACATCTTTTTTTGAAGCTCTTAAATGTTTTTCCCTGTGCAGGAAGTTGTATTAATAAAGAGTTACTACTCACTCCAGTAAATGTACATGCTCACTAACAACTGCAATTAAAAGAAAAGGCTTCAGTTGACATGGAATTTTTTTTTTATATTATTATTCGATTTAGAATTATTTTTTAAATTTATTTATTTTTCGCAAATCTGAACATTTGAAACTCATCAGTCACCGAACAGATCTCAGTTCACAAATCAACAAATAACAGATCACAGATTAAATATTGGCTTTGGATGGCAGCAATGTTACAATACTGAAAAAAGTATAGTTTGTTAGCCACTTTGGTATTGTCAGTTAGTTTATCCAAAAACCTTTGTAACCTAAATTAACAGCAATATGACATCTGCATGTGTAACGGAGTTAAAAAGAACATTAACTATAATGATATTAATGGATGCTGAATTCCATGAAATTAGAGGGTGAATTTAGCATGTCATGATATTGCTGAGTTAGATGTGTTCCTAGGTCAACATATTTTGTTGACCCTGGAACAACATTTTACTCAAAAAATGTAGTCTTGACCATATCCATATCCTAACCTTAACCATGAGTGATCCTTAAAATCAGAGGAAATGATAGATGAATGACACTGATGTACAAGCACCAAACAGTGATCGTAAGCGTAAACTTCACAAAATCTATAAACTGGTTCTTCAAATCTGATTGGTTAATCACAATGTTGTTCCAGGGTCAACAACGATGTTGTCCCAGGAACATGTCTCACTTGGTAAAATCAGGTTCTGCGTGAATTTAAATCCAAAGGCATTTTAGTGCCTCCTAGTGTCTAAAGCATTGCAGACATTCATTATTTTGTCCTTGCATGCTTACCATAATTCAGCAGAAAATGGTTCACACTGCTGCGGCAAGCGTGTTTTTCTTCTCTCCTGTTTATGGTGTTTTAAAAAGGTGATAAAAGTGTGTTTAATAAGAGTTTTTCAGATGTAATCGTTTGTAGTGATTATATCAATAAATGTGCAGTGAGTTGGATGGGTTTATATGTCTGATGGATACTTATAGTTGTGCCGCGTGACTCATGCGGTGAAATTAAGGGGCTGCTTCTGATGCAACATCAGATAGCTTAATGGAGTACACACACTTATCCTCATTTCATGTGTTTCTATGTCTGCAGTGTTATCACCCTGTCTTATAATACATTTTGATGTATTTCTCAGACATGAACATCATTGCTGCGGGGAATAAAAGAAAGAACAGACAACCAGAGTCTTGTGTGCGTCGTCCATTCAAAATCTGTGACGGTTGTGTGGGATGCGTTAAGGCCACATTGGGGACAACAATCGTGACACTGGAGCCGTGATTCTTTTGGATCCCTGATCAGCTCGATGCAGATCGGCCGTGGTTGCTGCTCCTCAGCTGTGTTTGAATCCTGTTTGTATCTTCAGTGTTATGGCCAAAGACAGTTAACGCATACACAAAACATGACCACAGCTGAGTGATTATCGATGACCTAACACAGTTTGAATAAGGACTTTTGAGCACACTTACACTGATATAGTTTTTTTTTTTTCTTTACTTTTTATACATATTTTCTAAGTGGAGTGTTGTTTTAGTGTCTCATTATTCTCTTTTTGCGGTCTATAATACATATTCATTTATAACTTGTAAGTAACTGTGACTAAGATATGACTGAAAACAATCACTATGATACTGAAATGGACAGGATATTCATGGAAGCCGCTGGTTTTCCCAGAGGGAGAGGTGCTTGGCTCGCTGGAGCTTCTGGGAATGATGTTTTTAGTGATGGTGGCAGAAGGGGGGTGGGTCAGTCAAGGTCTCACAATGACCACATTGGGGGTCATGGTTTACAGATAACAGATAATTCTCCTGTTGGTCGTGCCACAGCTGAGTTCCTTTGAACTTCGACACCTTATACTGAGAGGGATGCTCTTAGCCACCTCACAGATATGATGGGCCAGTTAGGTACGCAGATTGAAGAAACAGTCGTCTCCAGGCTGCTTTCATGAGTGGAGAGCTAAAGATATACAGAGCAGAATTGATGACTATCAAAGAGAATACACAGTTCGTGCTGGTGCGTATTGTAAAGAGCCACACTTCAGCTGCGCTTAATAAGGAACATACTGAGCATAATCACCTTGTCAGCTTTTCGCAGTCTGCTATTCAGGATGCATCAGTTTTCCATTGGCTGGGGGAAGAAACTCTTCCTGAGTGTCATGGGTTTTTGCCATTAGGCTACGGAAGTGCTTACCAGATGACAGCAAAATGAAGAGATGGTTACTGGGGTGGGTGGAGTCCTTGATGATTTTAGCAGCTCTCTTTTTGCAGCGTTTGAGGTAGATGTCCTGCAGAGAGGGGAAAGCAGACCCGGAGATGGGCTCAGCCAAGCGCACAACTCTCTGCAGGACTTTGCAGTCTTGACTGGAGCTGTTCCAATACCACACTGAGATACACTATTGTCATATGCTATTAAAATAAATAATAATATTGTTCATATACATTAAAATGTCTAAGTCACAACTTAATAACATAATTTCTTATATATATATATATATATATATATATATATATATTGTCACGGGAGGAGCACAAGACAGACACAGTAGGCGTGGCGTCAGGCCTCGGAGAGGCTTTTATTAACAGAAATCATAAAATAACACAGGGAATAAAAGTGGCCAAAGGGGGAATGTGTCCAAAATAACAGGGAATCTGGTGTCCTCGTCGTGCTGCGGGGTTTGTGTAGGTCGGGCAGTGTTCATCAAGGAAGGGTCCAGGCAAGGGGTGGAGTCCGGCAGCCGCACGTGCTCCCCTCCTTGGTCCGGGGCGCGTGGGGTGGCGGCTTCTCCTAGCGGCCGCGTCTCTCTCGTTGGCCGCGGCGCTGGTAGGGGATGGACGGCCCAGCATCCTGGCCCGTCGGCCGTGTATACGGGTGCGGTTCCCATCCGGATCGCGGGTCCGGCAGCTCACGTCTTGGTGGCGCGGGATTCCCTCAGCCAGGCCCGTCGCAACAAGGCAGGCAAACCAAGCAATTGCTTGGGGCCCCGAGCTGACCTGGGGCCCCAAGACAACGACTGGTTAAGAATAAAATGCAATGACACTGTGTGAGCGCCCCTTTGATCTTCAATGCAGTAACGTGTAATGACACTGTTATCGGGATCCCCCTCAAGGGGGCCCCTCTCAGTAGTCGCTGACAGCAGCCAGCCAACCAAGTCAAGTGATCTCTGCTTTTTTTTTTTTCGAACGGAAGGAATATGGTTACTGTAATATGTTTTTTTTTTTTTTTTACGGGATAAGGAAAACACAGATCAGAAATCGCAGACTGCAAGGAGTCAGCAGTGTTTTGATTTGAGGGCTCAGGCAAACCTAAAGAGAACGTCGTGGCGTGTTTCGATTGCAAGAATCGCGGAATCCAGTCATAAAAACGGAATTTACAATTTAACGCAGAATGACACGTAATTTGCCAGATTTTGAATGAAATAATTAAAAATAGGTCATTGGGCTTACATCAAACCACGATACGGACTAATATCTGTAAATATTAAGCAGAAACAGTCTGTTTAAATATGAATCCTGCATGTTCTGCGTGTCTCTGTTAATGAAAGGAGCAGAAGCGCGTCTTCCTTGAAGACGCACTGAAGCGCGTGACGCTCGCGGTGATTTCAGTCTCGCGTCTGATGTCTCACTCGATAAGAATGTGAACACATGAACAACATCTAAAGAACTGCTCTTAACAAAAACTTTAGTTTGCTTAATTTTCAATAATTAAAAGATAAATTAATGTTTGGTGTTTAATGTGCATCAGAAAATGCTTTATTTAAAAACCCACCTGAATGGCACTTAAATGCACTTAATTCATCTGTCAACTTTATTTTCATTGTTCAAAGTACAAGTACAGACAGAGAAACAATTATTAATAATTATTTTTTTATTTTTTTTTTTTACGTATGCATTGCATTCTATGCATTTAAAAAAAAAAAATCTAAAAAAGGATACTTAGTTGTTCATTTAACGCACCCCTGAGCTGGTAATAGTGACCTCTTTCAATATGCTAACAGTGAAATGGTAAAACGTACTTCACAGGTAATTTCAGATTTTTGTTTCAATTATTTTCCCAGCTACACCATCAACTACATCCTCAACATCAACAGATGCATCACTTCTCAGTGCTGATTTTTCCTCTATAAAGCAAAAGGTACCACAAGCTCTATAATTATAGCTGATATCCTGCACAGCCCAGAGTTTAAACTAAGTTTGTGCTGTCATATTATTAGAAGAAGAAAAAAACAGTGCAAATCACTAGTGAATTCCCACCAAACTATTTTTTTTCAAGCAGTATTTGCACTGTAAACTTTTTTTAATTTATATAAAGTGCGGGTGAACTTAAACTGTATGGCTATGCTGTTGTTCCTGTAGGCTTTGCGTGCGTGGGGGGGGGGGGGTTGGGGGGGGGGGGGCTCTATGTCCATTTTGCTTGGGGCCCCCAAATTCCTTCAAACGGCCCTGCCCTCAACGCACCCTTCCTGGACCCACGAGGACACCAGTGTGCATGCATGGGGAAGAGACCGGTCCCTTGAGGAGAGGCGCGTTGGGCTTTTAAACAGTGGCGGTGATGAGGCTCCATTTCCTTCAGGTGTGCCCCATCACACGCCGCCAGCCCAGACTCGTACAGCACCCCTCCTCTCACACACCCACTCCAGTCGGGAGCCTGGTGAAGGGCGGTGATTTAGGACGGGGTGCCGGTGACAATCAGGGAGGAGGCAGCTGACTCGTCACATTATATATATATAAATATATATATATATATATATATATATATATATATATAATAAAATAAGATTTTTTTTATTGTTTAAATATTAAATATCAAACTGTAACTATGCTTCCACTATTCGAGCTCGCTGATTGGTTTAAGAATAAACTACCAATTTATCTTAGATATTTTTGCTGCATACGCTACAGAACAACAGCAGTTGTGCCAAGCGGTGCCAGCCCGAGTTATTCATTGCCAGTTCATTCAATGAAGACAGTTAACAATCTAGCTGAGTACTAAGTTATTAACTCAACAGTAGAGTATTATTATAATTTTTTTCAGTGGGCCGCGGAAACATATGTTGGTTGCGTGGGCCGCGAGTTGAAAAAGGTTGGGAACCACTGCATTAGACTATTGCGGTGTCATTTATCAACTGCATGACAGATAATTATAGGCTATATAAATTAAAACAATACTGATACTTCCTTTTCACTTCCTTTCTCATACTCTGATGATATGAAATGTACTTTTTTCCAAATATTATTTAATTTATAATTATTTTTTTAATCTGAAGACCTGATTGTCTTACTGTGGATAATCAACCCGATTCATTTATTTAATGTAGTGGGTTGTTCGTCTGTTAGCCAAAAGATCAGCTTAATTTAACAAAAAAATTTCAGGGACATAGCGAGTTACATGCTAATGTTATTAAAAAATATATATATATATATTTTTTGTGCATCATAATGAAGGCTTTGTAAAACTGCTCAGTGTTTTTAGCTTTTAAACAGCATACTCCACCAACTATGCACACATTTCCTATCATGTATGTCTATGAAAGATAATAAAACCAAATATAGCTGCAAGCAGCAATAACGGGGCCAAGCACTACAGAAGCAAGCTTCAGACGAACGGCAGGAATGAGTAATTAAGAAAGTTTTAAGATTATTTTAGGCAAAATGGCTTGAAAACAATAAACACAACAACTAGTAATAGGATTTATTTGCTTATCACGTGTAACCAATAGGTGGCGCTGTTACCAAATTAGTTTGGAATGGTCAGTGTGAGGTGACGATGACACATACAAAGTTTGGTGCAAATATGTCAAAGCTTTGCTGAGATACACCCTCAAATGCATTTTGGAACCCTTCCAGCAGCTTCGTTGATGCGCTAAATGAGAACAGTTTCGTATATCGAAACGAAATCCATAACATTTTGCCAACATGGTCTGAAGATGATCCACGTCAAATTTGGTGAAAATCTGACTAACGGTCTAGGAGGAGTTCGAAAAAGTAAGTTTTCAACATTAATCAAAATGGCGGACAGGAAGTTCAGCCAAATAAGGAAAACTTTGTATCTATGTTCTCGACTTGACCCAAGGAATCTAAAAAGACCAGCGTCATGTCAATAGCCAGATTTATTCAAAAGTTATTAGCCTTTATTTAAATTGAGTTATAACTGTTGACCACTAGGTGGCAGTGTTTCAAAATATTTTGAGTACCTTCAGGGGATGGTGTTGTTGGCACATTCTGAGTTTCGTAATATTACATCTATGCATTTGTTTAGTATTGCATTTTATTTCACAAAACTGTATTGAAGTCAATGATAATTTCATATTTTGTTCTATTATAGCGCCACCAAGAGGCTCAGTCCCACCATTTCTTTTTATGTGTGCTCAGAGTGAGCCCATACATATGTGTGTCAATTTTGGTGAAAATATCTCAATTCACTTCAGAGTTATAGACATTTATATGAAAAAGCACGTAAAAAATGACTGACTCTTGACTTTGATTGAATATTACTACACCTTACCATCAATATTTTGGCATTTGGGCATTGGTATATAGCTATCGACCTATGTTTCCGAACTTCTGACGGTGGTTTCGTCTCGATCAGACAAGTGGTTTCGAAGATATAGTCAGATGTTTTTTAAGCGCTAAATCACAACGCTACACAAACCGTAAGGCGAAACCTAGCATGTTTGGTATCGTAGGACTCTGTAAGGTTTCAGGAGTCTAATTTGGTGAGTCTCGAGAAAATAAGTCGACCACACCCAAGGTTATAAGCATTTAAAAAAGGATGATCACCACTAGGTGGCGCTGTTTCGAAACTTCTCACACTCCTTCAGGACATTGTGCTGATGACCCATACCATGTTTCGTAACAATCCGTTGATGCGTTCTGAAAATACAGCATTTTAGCACAAAATTCAAAATGGCCGACAGACAAAATGGCCGAAATGGTAAAATTTGATATCAGTCGACTCGGCATGTTGCCCTGAATCTAACAAGACCAATGTTATGATTTTTGGACAAACTGTTTAGAAGTTATAAGCAAAAATAGCAATTTTTCATATCTCCGGACCAGTAGGTGGCGCTGCGCCGAAACGCAGCAAGTAGCCTCAGGTCATGCTTGTTATGACATGTACCAGGTTTGGTCTGAATACGATAAATCGTTGCAGAGATACAGCCTTACGACTGTTTTTCTAAGCGTTTCGTAAAATTTGTTTGAGCGTTTTTCGAAAACGGTTTGACGAATCAATTTGATTTGCATAACTTTTGGTCAGCACTGCCTGAAGATGATCTGGTTCAATTTTCGTGTGAATCAGACAAACCGTCTAGGACGAGTTCGAAAAAGTAGGTTTTTCAAAGAATTCAAAATGGCGGCCATATTTCTATGACGGAAAATGACGGCATAGGGTGCAATCGAATCGGCATGAGCTCAGAAATCAGAGGAAAAAAGAATTTTGTTGATTGGACTTACGGTTAAAAAGTTATTAACAAAATTAAAGTGAAATTTCGGACAGTTGGTGGCGCTAGAGGGAATGTCTTAGACACACCAAAATTGGTGTACTAAATGTTGGCACTGTCCTCTATCAGAATGTCAAACCAAAACAACTTTCCCGCATTCGGTTCTATGGGCTGCCATAGACTCCCAGTCGGAAGAATAATAATAATAAATATAGCTGCAAGCAGCAATCACGGGGCCAAGCATTCCAGCGGCCACATCAGGAGCTAAGCATATGTAGCATCAGACCAAATGCAACAATGAATAATGAAATTAATAATTGCATGATTGTAATTGAAATGGCTGAAAATCGTTAATAAAAGTTCCACAGCGAGGAGCTAAGCATGGCATGGAGCATCAGACCAAATGCAACGAGTAAGAAAAGCAATTATTGGAAGAGTGTAATTGAAACAGCCAGTAAAACTCCAGTAAAATGATGCATTATCATTTTTGGAAAATATGTGGCGCTGTAATCAAATCGCTTTGTTGTGTTCTGTGGGAGGTGACAATGTTGTGGGCAATTTCTTTCAAAATACTTACAGACCTTTAGGGCAATGAGTCGAACATGCCCACCGAGTTTCGTTCCGATCGACTTCTATTAACCTTGTCAAATAGGTTCTTAAAGTTGTTTGGCCAATGGCGGCCATGTTTTTTAAGATAAGTGAAATTCCTCATAGAGCACTTGTGCCACATTGGGCCATATCAATTTTCAAGTTGATTGGATCAACTGTTGCTTAGTTATAGCCATTTGATTTTTTTTTCATCCTGTAGCGCCACCAAGTGGCAGATATGGAAAAAAAATAATAATTTGACTAAAGTTTTTGTTCATGCATATGAGTTCTGAGTTTGGTGAAGATATCTCATTTTGTTCCCGAGTTATAGCCTTTTTCGTAAAATTGGTCCACGAATTTGAATGTTTTGGGTCACCTGGTTTTTTGTTCAGTCTTGATCAAACCACTGCAGTAATATTCTCAGGACTCTCTAGATCAATAACTTTGAAAAAATATGTTTTATTTTGTCCTTTGGTTAGATAACATTTAAACAGGCCTAAAAAACAAAAGATTTCTGTTGTGAATGGCATTAAACTGCAAAAAAAAGGGGTAATATAGTCACACATGCATTAGATCTGTATTTTTTCTAAACAATCATGCAAAATTTAACAGATATTAGGTAAAAAAGAACACTGTAATATTTATAAAGCTTCAAAACCCAGTGTTGAATAAAAAATTGCAATTATAACCACTAGATGTCACCGGAAGACCACTAATGAGCTCACTAAAGACTAAAACATTACAGTTTATGGGCTTGTTGAGGGATTCATCTAGAAAAAATGTATATTACTATTATTTAATATTACTGTTCAAGCATTTCAGATCACATTGAGTCAAAGTTTACCAATTTATTCATACAGATATATCTAATGTTTATAATTATGCCAGATTATGATTGCAATGAAACCTGAAAAATGACATAGAAGCCCATAAAAACAGAATACTTGCAATAGGTTTTATCACCCATCATTTATTTTAATTATCTATATATATAACAAAATGTGTGCATCTGTGTGTGGGTTTAAGCATGCTTATTGACAGTGGCGGTTCTACATTGAAATACACCCTGGGCGAGCCCCCTTTCGAGCGCCCCCCCCCCCCCAAAACAAAGTTCTGCACTGGTTTCTCCCAAGGTTTTTTTCTCCATTCAGTCACCGATGTAGTTTTGGTTCCTTGCCGCTATCGCCTCTGGCTTGCTTAGTTGGGGTCACTTCATCTACAGCGATATCGTTGACTTGATGATTGCAAATAAATGCACAGACACTATTTAACTGAACAGAGATGACATCACTGAATTCAATGATGAACTGCCTTTAACTATCATTTTGCATTATTGACACACTGTTTTCCTAATGAATGTTGTTCAGTTGCTTCGACGCAATGTATTTTGTTTAAAGCGCTATATAAATAAAGGTGACTTGACTTGACTTGACACACGCACACACACACACGATATGCACACCTGAAAACTCATGCTGGGGAGAAGTAGAGGCAAAGAGGTCTTCATCCTCAATATCAGATATTTGTGGAGACATATGTGTAGCGGAGGAGGTGGTTGGCTCATCCTGACCAGTGGCAGAGGATGCTCCAAAATATTTTAGAAGTGCCCCTGAAATTGCAATTGAATTGCATTTGAAATCAAAAGACCATAGGATAATGTTTTATAAAGCTAAAACAGCCTGGGGTCAAATTGACTCAAAACATAATAGAAGGGTTACATAAACATGCTCTTACACATTAAATGTCTGTCATTACATGCTATATCCTCCTAGACCCCCCCCCCCCAAAAAAAAACATTTATTTATTTCGTTTTTTTCCCCCCATGTCATCACATTGTTTAGAGCATAGAAACAAATGGTAAAATATATATATATATATATATATATATATATATATATATATATATATATATATATATATATGTATATATTGAAAAATTATATTTTATTCATGTTATGCTATGGTCACTAGGACTCAGCTGTTTAAATAATAAAATGACTTTAAATTATATGTATAGGCAAAAACAATGGGATTTTATTTTTTAATCACCAAAATCTTTTTGGGTTTCAGGATATTTTTCAACCAAAATTTGTATATTAATCTAACTTTCATGGAGGAACCATTAGCTCTTTGGTTACTGCCTCAAATTCTATGCATGACAAATTCTATGCCTGACACACTGTTCGTCTTTAACCTACAGATTTGAAAATGCCGTTGGTTATTTACAGGGCCTAACGTTAAACCAACTGATGGAAATGATAACTGAACTTGTAACAGTTTTATTGCAAAGCACAATATTATAAATTAGATCTCGTGATTGAGTTGAAATCAAATTATTGTTGTATAAGCATAGCAAGCATCATAGCAAAAAGGCTAACAAAGAGTTATACCCACCACCAATTAACATTAGCCCTTCATTCATGAAATGGATACTGTAATCATACAGAGAGAGAGAACATAGTTGCATACCTTTATCTTTTGCTCGTTTCTCCTCTTATTTTTTTCTTTTTTTTCGAAATTGGGCATCTGATGGCTTTGACCTTTTCTTCTCCATCTCTGTTTATTTGGCACTCGACAATCAACAGATTTCCCATCCCCCCAACTGTCACTCACGACCAGAAGTCAAGACTAAACCAATTCACCTTGATGACCGCTTAATCGTTTTGTATCACCTAGTTTCATTTGCAGGAACTATAGGCCTGTATTATAACATTATGAATGAAATGTGCGTTATTTGGAAGAAAGTCGAGGTGTGTGACTGACTTTAGCCTATTATTAATTATATTACTAGTGTGGATCCCCCGTCCCCGTCCACCCCCGCGCCCTGTCCGTTCCATTTGAGAGAGACCCAGAGGTGAAATGTCGCCCGCGGTACATTTTCAGCAAGCAGGGGCGCCGGTGTCCTGACATTTTATCACCGGCAGCTGCAGGGAGCGCCAATTTGCCAGTTCCACACACAGTGAAATTATATAAATGATGAAAAACCGCTTAGCGATGCAGATGTTTTTTTTTTTTTTTTATCTGCTCGTGCTGCCGCCCCCAATGTGTCACGAAAAAATGACGCCCCGGGCGGCTGCCCGGTTCGCCCGTGCCTAAAACCGCTACTGCTTATTGAGTGTTAATATACTAGTTTAAACATTTCATGTTTGTGTGTGTCTGTAATTCTGTTCTATTCTTTTACTGTCAGCCATATCTATGTTATTTAAAATCAGTGCAGTACTATTATCTAGACTGTGAAATTATACATAAATTGCGTATGCTTCTTTGGAATGAAATTAAGACAACATATAACAGTTATAAAGGTTAAAGAGACAGTGTTGTATGATAAATTGCATTTACGACCACTAGATGTCACTGGAAGACCACTAATGGGCTTTGCAGAGATATAGCCTCAGACTCATTTTGTGAAGATGCCTGACATCTGAAGCAGCGCTGTACAAAAACGGTTTCGTCTATTGACACGAAATCCATAACTTTTTGTCAGCACGGTCTGAAGATGATCTGATTCAATTTTGGTGAAAATCAGACAAACGGTTGAGGATGAGTTTAAAAAAAAAGGTTTTCAACATGAATCAAAATGGCGGACAGGAAGTTTTGCTTAATATGACATAATTGGTATGTATGTTGTCGGCATGTCCCAAGGAACATTTTGAGACATGTTTCATGATAATAGGCTAATGCAATTAAAAGTTATTAGCATTATTGGAAATGTAATAATTAGTGGTTATTGATTGGTTTATTACTCTTGACCAATAGGTGGCGCTGTGACCAAAATGATGTGGCGTGGTCAATGTGATGTGACAATGTCACATATTAAGTTTTGTGTAAATATCTCCAACCTTTGCAGAGATACAGCCTCAGATGCAATTTGGCATCTTTCCAGCAAATTCGTTGGTACGCTAATTGAAAACGGTTACGTGTATCGACACAAATTCCATAACTTTTTGCCAGCATGGTCTGAAGATGATCCAAATCAAATTTGGTGAAAATCTGAGCAACGGTCTAGGAGGAGTTCGAAAAAGTAGGTTTTCAACATGAATCAAAATGGCGGACAGGAAATTTTGCCAAAATTGACAAATGGGGTATCGGTGTTCTCGGCATGACCCAAGGAATCTATCAACATCAGCTTTGTTACAATAGGCTAATGTATGCAAAAGTTATTAGCATTTTTCCAAAAAATCGTTATAACTATTGACCACAAGGTGGCGCTGCCCCCAATTTTTTTGTGTACATTCAGGGCATGGAGCCGGACATTTTTGTAATTATTTGCGAAACGATACGGAACTTCATTCTTAAGATACAGCAATTTACAACTAAATTCAAAATGGCCGACGCCCAAAATGGCAGAATTGGGAAAATTCGGTATCATTCGACTCGGAATGATGCACTGAATCTAAAGACACCACTTTTGTGATTTTTGGCAAAACCGTTCAGAAGTTATGAGCAAAAACATGCATTTTTCATATCTCCTGACCACTAGGGGGCACAGCGCCGAAACACTGCAGGTAGTCCCAGGGAAAGGTTGTTATAAGACCCAACAAGATTGGTCTCAATAGGCCAAACCGTTGCGGAGATATAGCCTCACGTTCACGTTTGCGTGCTTTTCGAAGAATTTGTTCATGAGCTATTCGGAAACGGTTTGAGAAATGAACTTGAATTCCATAATTTTTTGCCAGCGTGGTCTGAAGATTATCTGATTCAATTTTCGTGACAATCGGTGCAACGGCCTAGGACAAGTTCGAAAAAGTAGGTTTTACGAACAATTGACGATAGCGAAAAAACTAAGCCTTGCGATTTTTGAATTTCGGTGTCCATTCGACTCGGCATGAGCCAAGGAATCACAGGAAAAAATAATTTTCATTTTGTGGCTTACGGTTCAAGAGTTATTAGCATCAAGTTTTTGAAAGTTTAGACAATTGGTGGCGCTAGAGAGTTTGAGTTAGAGACTTCAAATTTGCTACGGTTAATGTTCAGACAGTCCTCTATTAGTGTGCCAAATTATACAACTTTCCCGCAATCGGTTCTATGGGCTACCATAGACTTGGGGTGGAAGAAGAAGAATAATAATAAATATAGCTGCAAGCAGCAATAACGGGGCCAAGCACTACAGAAGCAAGCTTCAGACGAACGGCAGGAATGAGTAATTAAGACAGTTTTAAGATTATTTTAGGCAAAATGGCTTGAAAACAATAAACACAACAACTAGTAATAGGATTTATTGGCTTATCACGTGTAACCAATAGGTGGCGCTGTTACCAAATTAGTTTGGAATGGTCAGTGTGAGGTGACGGTGACACATACAAAGTTTGGTGCAAATATGTCAAAGCTTTGCAGAGATACAACCTCAAATGCATTTTGGAACCCTTCGAGCTGATTCGTTGATGCGCTAAATGAGAACCGTTTCGTATATCGACACGAAATCCATTACATTTTGCCAGCATGGTCTGAAGATGATCCACGTCAAATTTAGTGAAAGTCTGACTAACGGTCTAGGAGGAGTTCGAAAAAGTAGGTTTTCAACATTAATCAAAATGGCGGACAGGAAGTTCAGCCAAATAAGGAAAACTTGGTATCTATGTTCTCGGCCTGACCCAAGGAATCTATTAATATCAGCGTCATGTCAATAGCCAGATCTTTTCAAAAGTTATTAGCCTTTATGTAAATTGAGTTATAACTTTTGACCACTAGGTGGCACTGTTGCAAAATATTTTGAGTACATTCAGGGGATGGTGTTGTTGGCACATTATGAGTTTCGTAATATTACACAAATGCATTTGTTTAGTATAGCATTTTATTTCACAAAACTGTATTGAAGTCAATGGGAATTTCATGTTTTGTTCTATTATAGCGCGACCAAGAGGCTCAGTCCCACCATTTTTTGTATGTGTCCTCAGAGTGAGCACATACATATGTGTGTCAATTTTGGTGAAAATATCTCAATTCACTTCAGAGTTATAGACATATATATGAAAAAGCATGTAAAAAATGACTGACTCTTGACTTTGATTGAATATTACTACCCCTTACTATCAATATTTTGGCATTTGGGCATTGGCGTATAGCTATCGACCTATGTTTCCGAACTTCTGACGGTGGTTTCGTCTCGATCAGACAAGCGGTTTCGAAGATATAGCCAAATGTTTTTTAAGCGCTAAATCACAACGCTACACAAACCGTAAGGCGGAACCTAGCATTTTTGGTATCGTAGGACTCGGTAAGGTTTCAGGAGTCCAATTTCATGAGTCTGGTGAAAATAAGTCGACCACACCCAAAGTTATAAGCATTTTAAAAAAGAAGATCACCACTAGGTGGCGCTGTTTCGAAACTTCTCACGCTCCTTCAGGACATTGTGCTGATGACCCATACCAAGTTTCGTAACAATCCGTTGATGTGTTCTTAAAATACAGCATTTTAGCACAAAGTTCAAAATGGCCGACAGTCAAAATGGCCAAAATGGTAAAATTGGATATCAGTCGACTCGGCATGTTGCCCTGAATCTAGCAATACCAATTTTATGATTTTTGGACAAACTGTTTAGAAGTTATAAGCAAAAATAGCAGTTTTTCATATCTCCGGACCAGTAGGAGGCGCTGCGCTGAAACGCAGCAAGTAGCCTCAGGCCATGCTTGTTATGACATGTACCAAGTTTGGTCTGAATATGATAAATCGTTGCAGAGATACAGCCTAACGACCATTTTTGTAGGCGCTACGTAAAATTTGTTTGAGCGTTTATCAAAAACGGTTTGACGAATCAATTTGATTTGCATAACTTTTGGTCAGCACTGACTCAAGATGATCTGGTTCAATTTTTGTGTGAATCGGACAAACCGTCTAGGACGAGTTCGAAAAAGTAGGTTTTTCAAAAAAATTCAAAATGGCGGCCACATTTCTATGACGGAAAATGACTTGCTAGGGTGCAATCAAATTGGCATGAGCTCAGAAATTAGATGTAAAAAGAATTTTGATGATTGGCCTTACGGTCAAAAAGTTATTAACAAAATTAAAGTGAAATTTTGGACAGTTGGTGGCGCTAGAGGGAATGTCTTAGACACACCTAAATTGGTGTACTTAATGTTGGCACTGTCCTCTATCAGAATGTCCAACCATTACAACTTTCCCGCATTCGGTTCTATGGGCTGCCATAGACCCCCAGTCGGAAGAATAATAATAATAATAATAAGAACGCCAACAAAAACAAGAGGGTCCTACGCACCTTCGGTGCTTGGCCCCTAAATATAGCTGCAAGCAGCAATCACGGGGCCAAGCATTCCAGCGGCAACATCAGGAGCTAAGCATATGTAGCATCAGACCAAATGCAACAATGAATAATGAAATTAATAATTGCATGATTGTAATTGAAATGGCTGAAAATCGTTAATAAAAGTTCCACAGCGAGGAGCTAAGCATGGCATGGAGCATCAGACCAAATGCAACGAGTAAGAAAAGCAATTATTGGAAGAGTGTAATTGAAACAGCCAGTAAAACTCCAGTAAAATGATGCATTATCATTTTTGGAAAATAGGTGGCGCTGTAATCAAATCGCTTTGTTGTGTTCTGTGGGAGGTGACAATGTTGTGGGCAATTTCTTTCAAAATACTTACAGACCTTTAGGGCAATGAGTCGAACATGCCCACCGAGTTTCGTTCCGATCGACTTCCATTAACCTTGTCAAATAGGTGCTTAAAGTTGTTTGGCCAATGGCGGCCATGTTTTTTAAGATAAGTGAAATTCCTCATAGACACTTATGCCACATTGGGCCATACCAATTTTCAAAGTTGATTGGATCAGCGGTTGCTTAGTCATAGCCATTTTAGTTTTTTTTTCATCCTGTAGCGCCACCAAGTGGCAGATATGGAGAAAAAATAATAATTTGACTAAAGTTTTTGTTCATGCATATGAGTTTCTGAGTTTGGTGAAGATATCTCATTTTTGTTCCCGAGTTATAGCCTTTTCATAAAATTGGTCCACGAATTTGAATGTTTTGGGTCACCTGGTTTTTTGTTCAGTCTTGATCAAACCACTGCAGTAATATTCTCAGGACTCTCTAGATCAATAACTTTGAAAAAATATGTTGTATTTTGTCCTTTGGTTAGATAACATTTAAACAGGCCTAAAAAACAAAAGATTTCTGTTGTGAATGGCATTAAACTGCAAAAAAACAAGGGGTAATATAATCACACATGCATTAGATCTGTATTTTTTCTAAACAATCATGCAAAATTTAACAGAGATTAGGTAAAAAAGAACACTGTAATATTTATAAAGCTTCAAAACCCAGTGTTGAATAAAAAATTGCAATTATAACCACTAGAATGTCACCGGAAGACCACTAATGAGCTCACTAAAGCCTAAACATTACAGTTTATGGGCTTGTTGAGGGATTCATCTAGAAAAAATGTATATTACTATTATTTAATATTACTGTTCAAGCATTTCAGATCACATTGAGTCAAAGTTTACCAATTTATTCATACAGATATATCTAATGTTTATAATTATGCCAGATTATGATTGCAATGAAACCTGAAAAATGACATAGAAGCCCATAAAACAGAAGACTTGCAATAGGTTTTATCACCCATCATTTATTTTAATTATCTATATATATAACAAAATGTGTGCATCTGTGTGTGGGCTTAAGCATGCTTATTGAGTATTAATATACTAGTTTAAACATTTCATGTTTGTGTGTGTCTGTAATTCTGTTCTATTCTTTTACTGTCAGCCATATCTAGGTTATTTAAAATCAGTGCAGTACTATTATCTAGACTGTGAAATTATACACAAATTGCGTATGCTTCTTTGAAATGAAATTAAGACAACATATAACAGTTATAAAGGTTAAAGAGACAGTGTTGTATGATAAATTGCATTTACGACCACTAGATGTCACTGGAAGACCACTAATGGGCTCACTAAAGACTAAAACATTACAGTTCATTGTCTCGATGATTGATTCATCTAGAAAAATATATATTACTATTATTTAATATTACTGTTCAAGCATTTAAGATCACATTGAGTGAAAGATCAACAATTTATTCATACATGTATATCAAATGTTTACTATTATGTCAGAATATGAATGCAATGAAACCTGACATAGAAATGTAAGAAAAGAAAGTCTTTCTGTGAGTTGTGTGTCACCTATAATTTATTTCAAATATCTACATACAACAAAATGTGTGGGCATGTACTTCTCTCTCTGTGTGTGTGTGTGTGTGTGTGTAATCATGCTTATTGATTATTCATATAATAGTTGAACCATTTCATTTCTGTGTGTGAGTGTCTGTGAGCCTATTCTCCATGTTAGACAATGGCACACACAAGTTTGGCTTAATTATGACAAAGCTTTGCAGAGATATAGCCTCAGACTCATTTGTGAAGATGCCTGACATCTGAAGCAGCGCTGTACAAAAACGGTTTCGTCTATTGACACGAAATCCGTAACTTTTTGTCAGCACGGTCTGAAGATGATCTGATTCAATTTTGGTGAAAATCAGACAAACGGTTGAGGATGAGTTTAAAAAAAAAGGGTTTTCAACATGAAATCAAATGGCGGACAGGAAGTTTTTGCTTAATATGACATAATTAGTATGTATGTTGTCGGCATGTCCCAAGGATCATTTTGAGACATGTTTCATGATAATAGGCTAATGCAATCAAAAGTTATTAGCATTATTGGAAATGTAATAATTAGCGGTTATTGATTGGTTTATTTACTCTTGCCAATAGGTGGCGCGCTGTGACCAAAATGATGTGGCGTGGTCAATGTGATGTGACAATGTCACATATTAAGTTTTGTGTAAATATCTCCAACCTTTGGCAGAGATACAGCCTCAGATGCAGTTTGGCATCTTTCAGCAAATTCGTTGGTACGCTAATTGAAAACGGTTACGTGTATCGACACAAATCCATAACTTTTTGCCAGCATGGTCTGAAGATGATCCAAATCAAATTTGGTGAAAATCTGAGCAACGGTCTAGGAGGAGTTCGAAAAAGTAGGTTTTCAACATGAATCAAAATGGCGGACAGGAAATTTTGCCAAAATTGACAAATGGGTATTCGGTGTTCTCGCATGACCCAAGGAATCTATCAACATCAGCTTTGTTACAATAGGCTAATGTATGCAAAAGTTATTAGCATTTTTCGAAAAAATCGTTATAACTATTGACACAAGGTGGCGCTGCCCCCAATTTTTTGTGTTACATTCAGGGCATGGAGCCGGACATTTTTGTAATTATTTGCGAAACGATACGGAACTTCATTCTTTAAGATACAGCAATTTACAACTAAATTCAAAATGGCCGACGCCCCAAAATGGCCGAATTGGGAAAATTCGGTATCATTCGACTCGGATGATGCACTGAATCTAAAGACACCACTTTTGTGATTTTTGGCAAAACCGTTCAGAAGTTATGAGCAAAAACATGCATTTTTCATATCTCCTGACCACTTAGGGGGCACAGCGCCGAAAACACTGCAGGTAGTCCCAGGGAATGGTTTGTTATAAGACCCACCAAGATTGGTCTCAATAGGCCAAACCGTTGCGGAGATATAGCCTCACGTTCACGTTTGCGTGCTTTTCGAAGAATTCGTTCATGAGCTATTCGGAAACGGTTTGAGAAATCAACTTGAATTCCATAACTTTTTGCCAGCATGGTCTGAAGATTATCTGATTCAATTTTCGTGACAATCGGTGCAACGGCCTAGGACGAGTTCGAAAAAGTAGGTTTTACGAACAATTGACGATAGCGAAAAACTAAGCCTTGCGATTTTGAATTCGGTGTCCATTCGACTCGGCATGAGCCAAGAATCACAGGAAAAAAGAATTTTCATTTTGTGGCTTACGGTTCAAGAGTTATTAGCATCAAGTTTTTGAAAGTTTAGACAATTGTGGCGCTAGAGAGTTTGAGTTAGAGACTTCAAATTTGCTACGGTTAATGTCAGACAGTCCTCTATTAGTGTGCCAAATTATACAACTTTCCCGCAATCGGTTCTATGGGCTACCATAGACTTGGGGGTGGAAGAGAGAAGAATAATAACGCCAACAAAACACAATAGGTGCCTTCGCACCTTCGGTGCTTGGCCCGTATAGCTGCAAGCAGCAATCACGGGGCCAAGCATTCAGCGGCAACATCAGGAGCTAAGCATATGTAGCATCAGACCAATGAACAATGAAATGAATTAATATTGCATGATTGTAATTGAAA